>NW_006800191.1:260579-461020 GCF_000485575.1 Poecilia formosa | reverse complement strand
TATATATATATATATATATATATATATATATATACAGCCGTCTGCCTCATCTCCCTTTTAAAATACGTCTCGTTTGTCCTCTGTGAAAGTTCCTGATGTCCTGCAGCACATATTACCAAACGGCCCAGCAAGTGGACAGCCTTCATTGGAGATCAAAATTCTAATTATGTAAATGAAGAAGATTTTATTTAAAGATTTAATGCTGATAGTGAACTTCCCATTTTGGGTAATGCTATTCTGCTTTGGCTGGAAGGTCAGTCTTTCATTAAATGTCCAGCCTTGAGGTATTGCCAGCAGAGTATAATCACTATTCTGCATTAATATGCTGATCAAATCCTGGGTTCCAGGCAGAGACTTGGCTTTTCATTCCTATTTTTCCATCAGATATTCAGCACCAAATTTGAGCAGGCATCATTAGGGCTGTCTTGGGTGCACTGTACCTGCTACAGGGTTACTTCCTGACATCAGGCAGAGGATTGTGCATCATGAACGTCCAGCTGAGCATGACGGGAAGGCTGACGTTGCTACGCCTGGCTGCAGACATCATCTACAATCTGCTTGGTTTCTGCTGCTCCACATTTGAATGCATTCTGCGGAAGGAAATTATCTCTTTCTGAGGAACGCACAATCCTCCTGTTGATTTGGCCGTGCCAAAACATGAAAACTCCTCATTATCTTCTGTTTCAAACAGTGCATTAGCTGAAGCAAATAACTCTGTGCAGTTCCAGTTGAGTCAATAAACCTTTAAATTTTAAAATATTGCTGCCAAGAGACAAATATTGCAAGTTATTTACTTTTTGGGGGGGCTTTGTATTGTGTTCTTATCTTTAAAAAAAGCTGCTAGCTAGCAACAGTGCCTCAAAGCTTTGCATAATGCAAGAGATTTGAAAGTCCTGTGATGCTGATGCATTCAGACGATGATGCCTTGTAGCATCACTGTCATACCCATAATCACAATAAAGAATGCCCTCTTCTTTTATACTTCTTCAAAGGCATGGTTGCCACCCCTGCAAACATGATTTTACATATAAACTTCTACACTCACCAGATGATCTGCAGTTCATCTGCGAGCAAATAATGTCTTGTAAAAGCATTCTTATCCGCTGACTTGATCCACATTTCCACATAACAAGCAGACGCTTCAGGGTTTTTTATTGGGACTTTATGTGAATAACACAAAGTCAAGTACATGCCAAAAACTCTTTTTGTTTCGTGTTTTGATTAATTTGTGGACAGCTTGTTCTTTACTTTTTATGTTTTGTTTTGTGCTTATTCATTTCTTACCCTTTCCGGGATCATCATGTTCAGTTATTTCCCTGTGTAATACTTCCAACGTTTCTCCCTCAATTCTCCCAGTTTGTGTCTCTACTCAGATGCAGAGCATTCGGTTAATTGGTCTCACCTGACATCAATTTTCACTAATCAGTGCCCCAGATCTGTCAGTTCATTGTGAGATCCCTTTAAAATCTTGCTCTCTGTTGTGTATTCTAGCGTTCTTTGAGTGTCTTCCTGAATCTCCATGTTTTTGTTATAATTCACAATTCTTGCTTTCCATTGGGTCTATTTTCTCAACCCCTCATTATGACATTTTTGTTAAATGGGAATACTATGTACATTCCACTTCTTTCTTAGCTTTGTAAGTTATGTCCTCATCAAAAACAAACTTGGAGTGTTGCTTTGATTCTTTCATGCATGTTTGAGGAATCTTTGAATTTCCCATGCCTGCTATTCAGTGGTGCCTAAACACTTGCTCTCTTCTACCTCTTTTGGGTTTTATTGGCGGTTAGCAAATCAACTTAAGGTAGGTTTGCTCACAAACCACTCCCTATTTTCACAAACCCCTCCAAATTCCCATTGAAAATCCTTCAGACTAGTGGCAGCAATAAGCAAACACCTGGTGGATCTGTGTGGCTTATCACAGAAACTAATTATCAGCCCAATGTTGCTAAGAACAAATGTAAACGGCACAATGAGAAGCATTGTTATAATGAGGTGCTGAAGGTAGAGTGTTGGAAAAAGTAGAAGCTTCTTAAAAGAGACAGAGGCCCATTTTCAAGGCCAAAAATTATGAAGTCGTGTTTGATATAAACATCATTTTTATTTCAAGCAATTTTGTTTGGAAGTGAGATAATGCCTTTAAGCAAAATGAAAATGATTCATGGTTACCTAAGAAGTAAATAAAATCAACCTGTGTCTGATTTAATTATCTGTTCAGAGATAAAGTTGTGGAGTATCTCACAGAGCTTTGCTCAATCCATCATCTGATAACAAAAAGAGTATAGAACAACTGCAAACCTACTGAGACATAAATGTCCAACTGGAATGACAGGCTGGGTGAGGAGAGCATTAATAAGAGAAACAGTCAAGGGAGTCTGATAACTTTGGATGAGATGCAGGAATCTACAGCTCGGGTGCTTCCAGGTATCAACAGGACAGCTGTTGGTATTTCACGCCACAAATCTGGCTTTGATTGTTGAAAGGATGTCAGGAACTACGCAGAAGGAATAGCAAACGTGTGGACAATAGAGATGGAGTCAGGTGAGACACAAACTGTACTTTTAGCCAACATGCAAAATGTCATGTAAAGAGGAAAGTCCAGCAGCATCGTGATTTATGGACGCTATTGTTCATGGAGACAGGCGAGCTGCTCAGAATTGATGTAAAATTGCGTGGAAGGAAATCTCTTAGAAGATGCGAAAGGGGCTGGATGTGGCCTGGTCAGTCCGGCGCCCTGGGGCTTCTTCGCCGTGTCTGCTCAGTGGTCCCCCTGGGGCTCTGCTCTGCTGCTATCTGCAGGAGGAGGTGGTGTAGTTGTCCCTGCGGTGGTCTTCCCTGCGGCTCAGCCACAGATCTTTAGATGTCTCCCCCCATCTCTGCCTCGGGTCCTGGGGGGCCAGCCTGTGGCTCCTGGAACGTTCTTATGGAGAAACCATATTTAAACAAGGATGATCAAACAACCTGGAGGGGCTTTCATATACATTCTACATTTGACTGTAGTTGCCATTAAATGCATCCTTATTAATTAGCACTGTGTACTTTTCAGTGAGTTTATTTTTATATATGCAGATGTTTGTTATGGTTTTACAGTTCCCATTTTTTTTCCCTCTTGCTCTTTCTGCAGTTGTAGGAGCAGACTTTGGGTTTTGTCTTGTTTTCTCTACCATTTTGTCTCTCCTATATTCTTTTTTTTTTCTTTAACTTCTGCCCCACAATTCTCCCTTTTTCTAAATCAACTAATAAAATTGTTTATACAAATCTATCAAGTTCTCCTTGACAGTTCTGAGTGCAACACTACTGGACAGGACTCATAAAAAAAGAAAGAAAAAGCTGCAAAGGTCTTTAAAAGCAGGTGGAGGAAAATTACATTAAAGATGCAAACAATAAATTAAATGGTTCAGATAAAAGAATAACTATAAGGTGGAACTGGACCAGTCAAAGTACAGACCTAAAAATTGCTCTTCACAGATTCTCTCCATCAAATAATGAAGAAAAATGTGCAATATTTTGAATATTTTTCTAGTTGTACAGAGCCAGAAGAGACATAGTACAAAGGACTTGGCACAGGGTGGAGGCAGCATCATGCTATGGGAATGCTTTGCTTCAAAAGTTGCAGGTGGTTCCAGAAACTGTTGACTCAAGAGCATTTACATATTTTATTTGAAAAAAGAGAGAGAAAAAAAGATTACCTAAGAAAAACCTATTTCATTTTGCATTCACTTCAATATTAGGTTTTACTTTATTTTAATCTGTCACATAAAATTCACTGTGACTGTAGAAGAGTTCAAGTGGTGTGAATAGTTTTATAAGACCCAGACAATAGAAACAGAAAACATGTTGAAAAATAAAACTTACTAAAAGGCAGGTTTTATAACAAAAAACTGCAAAATGAATAAAGGAGCATAGCCAGAGGTTATTGTTATTATTTAAATTCTGAGCGAGAATCACTGGGTGTGAGTGTCTGAAGATGGTTACAAGTTTGCGTTCAACCTGCAACGGTCAAAGATTTGCACGTTACAAAATCACAACACACACACACACACAAATCTCTGAGCAGCGATAACTGTCATCCTGAAGGTCAAGATTTCCAATAGCCTGTCTTCAGAATCTGAGATAGCCGAGGTATGAGGAGACAGAGGAAGAATGAGAAAAAAACTGATTATTGTGAAATCTGGCATTTTCTGGATGAATGCACTTTGGCACTCTGCGACTGATTGTGAGTGACACTGTATGACCAGTCCCAGCCTGTCTGAGCATCTGCGCTGTCAGAGACACTGAGGGGCGAAAAGGGCTCCGGGTGCGTTATCATGCAGCTTTTTACTCTCTGGCTGAATAACTTACAGCTGGAAGATTACATTCGACAACATTATGAAAAAGTAAAGAAGGCTTGGTATTTCTTCCCTTTGCAGTTCTCCTTTGGGTGATTTAATGTTCTCCTGCCAGCCATAGCAGAAGCCCCTCGATTAACCAGCTTCTACTGCCTCTAAACAAAGTGCAAAAAACGATGGATAAGCTCAGTTTTCTTGACGCTGATTGTACGCTACAAATAGATTTGATTTATGTTTTATTAGGACATCAGATTGTCTGCTTGTAAAAACACTGATTGGTCTGGTAACAAAGACTTTTTATATCACATAACTGGGCCTGCCAGCAGTGGTGGGAATATGTCACAAAGAAGGAATTTCTCATTTTATATGTTATGTATTATTGCAATTTTGAGTCCCTGAAAATATGAAAAACTCAGCAGGGTAGTTCATAAAAAAACTAACATCTCCAATGTATTTTTTATAGCTGATTTTTAGCAGCCTGATTGTACAGTGGCATCAAACAAGATGGTTTTAAGTTTCTTTTGAGGGTCAAGTGTCAATGTCTACCAAATAAAATAAACATTTTTACATTGCAAACAGTGTTTGTAGGGAGTTTAGCTACTCAAAACATCTGCTCAATTCAACATTACATTAAAAAGCCATTTTCTTTGACTGAAAATGGCTTTTTAATGTCAAAAATCCTTTGACTATAAATTACTTTTAAATCTGAGGTAAAATATACACCACACTAAGTATGCACTTATGTTAAAAGAAAAAAATGTAGAAAGAATTTAACATCAGTGATTTTCAATTTCTGAATTCATCAAATGGGATTTGCTTTTATTTTGAGTGTCCATCAGTATATTTGTAATGATGTAACTAGTGCCTGCTATCCTATGCTGTAAAGCACATTATGTGGATTTTCAAGGGTTTCTTTTTCTGAACACCAAATGACTGAATAACAATAACAGGAAGTGCTTTATTTTGAAGCCAGGGCCTCCATAACCATAATATATTAATAGCAAATGAAGAAAATGTTCATAAATTCACCCTGTATTTCAGTGTTGTCTATTTACTCCAGTAGGCTGTAACCATACACTAATAAAATCTAATAAAGTTACCAGCCAAACTCTGGTTGAGTCGATACATTTACCCTCAAACATCCATGGGTATGTAGCCAGATCGTTAAGCACCAAATGCTAACACTGAATGTTAGTAAAACACAACAGGTGTAAGCAAATAATTATTTGGCACAGAAAATAGAATGGAAGTAACAAAGCAACAGGGTAATAAGCCTCATAATTTAATTTCATGCATAAACGTGGAATGTGAAATTAAGAAGAACGAATAAATGTAAATCAGAAATGGCCTTCTTCTGCTACCTACATTTTAGATAAAAATATCTGTCCTGATACTGCCCTGGTTTCTCCCTGGAACAGAAATCTTTTTCTCAGCAAGTTCTTATCTCTCCTTACCTGAGAAGTCTTTGTACTAATGTCTACTCCTTCACTCTTTGCTCTTTCTATTGTGGCTGAAACAATTTCTTATAAATGTGTTGAGAGCAGCAGCAAGCACAACTCAGGATTGGGTTTATTCTTAGCATTAACTATCAAGGAATGCTTAGCATGCTATATTGGCACCAGGGCACTTTGGACTAAAGGTCAACGATCCAACTTCATTGGAAATAGAGTTCTTTGTCTTGAACAGAGAGACGGAGTCGTAACCTGACCAGTGGAGGTAGAGGGTTTGATCCAGAGAGACCTGGGAAACCTAAAAGATTGGTGAGGGTGAACAAAGTACGGGACCCCTGTCAGAAGATCTTCAACTGACCCCTCTGGGAGGATTCCCTCTTGATTGAATCAGTAGGAATGTAATCTGAATGGGTTTCCATTTCAGATGCAGGTTCCAGGATTTGTAGCCCGAGGGTTAATAAGATCTGTTAAGGTGCCAACCAAAGCAGCCATAACTGTAATCGAAGCCTTCAGGCAAAAGAAAGAGGTTTTTAAGACTTGAAGGCCCCTGGGGTCTGAAAGTTATCATACAGCCAGGAGGACTACAGCTTCTGTGGTTGAAGAAGTTTAAACCCAGATTTTTGTTGTTGTTGTTGTAAGTAACTTGCCTATGTAGGTTTATTTAAGTTGAACAAGACAGCAGCACCTGTAGGAATATGTGCAATACCTCGCAAGACTTTACACTAAGTCTTCTGAGCTTTAAGGCACAATGCAGTATATTGCTTTAGAGATAAAGGAGCAACTTTAAGCATTAAATTCCCAGAAATTTCAGAAACGTAGCTGTTAAAATTTGAGTTACTTGTAGGCTCACCTATGGACGGATTTTCAGGCCACACTGGGAACACACTGCTTTCTGGTTTGACATAAATAATCAACCAAGACATCTGGAAGAGATTTATAAGTCTGGTTCATTCTTGGAACAATTTACTGATACCTCATAGTCCCACACTCATCTGTTCAATTATTATATGTAAATATAGACATGATGGGAAACGGAGATGGGAACTGTGTCCCAGAGACAAACATGCTGCAGTCCCAATGGACACACCGTCCCATCTGTGAAGCAGGAGGGTGGCAGCATCATGTTGTGGGTCTGTTGCTGTAGGAGGAAGCAACACCTAAAGATGTCAACCAGGAAGTTAAAGTTCAGGCGCAAAAGAATCTTCCAAATAACCCTCAGCATACAACTAAAGTTGTATGAGTGAAGCAGCCTACAAATCTGACGGAGCTACCAAATACTGAGGAAATTCATCTTAACTTCTGATTTTGAAGATATCAATAAGTAAACCTCTGAATTATTCTTCCAGGGGTTTTTTTGGCATCCAGCAAATAAAAATAAATTTGGCAACTGACCTAAAACAAGAAAGGTTTGGTGTTTAAACTTCTGTCCATACATATACTAAGATCCAATAAGAAATGGCTCTGGAACATAAAGGGAAATCCAACATGAAGCCTTTGAGTCTTTGGCTTGCTGACTCGTTGCTGTTTGTTCTCTCTCACCATCAGAGGAAACTGGACACAAACTGGACCCTCAGAATCCTTTTTGCAGGTATCTGTGTTTGATCTGGGCATTTGAACAGTTGTTTTCTCCGAACCTCCATCACGTTGTAGGATGAGCTTGTTTGGGGAATTATGCTGCAACTGCACAGCCTGTAAAAATGAATGTGTGGGAAAGTAAATTATTTACCTTACAGTTCTATAACCTTTAGTGACAAGAAGATAAAGTAATTGAGCTTTGTCTGGAAATAATATCACCCATTCTTCCCCATCAAAGAAATATTAATAACCTCTGCTGTTTCGCTGTGCTTAGCGATAACATTTTGAAACCTTGATCTGATTGGAGAGCCTGTGAGCTGAAACTGTTGGCTGCTGCATGAAAACAAAGCTTTCTCTCCAGCTGAGGGAAGCAGTTGAGCTGCTTTTGTTCTCCCTGCAAAGCTCCTGTTGGCTTGACCTAAGTCGGGGCGACATGTTCACCTCCTATCCTCAGTACCTATTCCTGGATGACTGTAACTTACTCTGACATTGCTAGGGGCAGCACTTCCTCTGCATTACTCACGATGGAAAATCTCTCTAATGTGTTTTGGCTGTTATTTATCTCAAGCATGAAAAAGGAAAAAAAAAATGTGAAGAATAAAAAGGAAATGATACACATTTTGGACCAAAACATATGATAAGGTAACGTTAAATAGAAACTTAATTACATTTTCTAATTGGTTTTTGTTGACAGAAGTTGCCTGCATCTACTTTATCTACATTTTGGAAATAAAAAGATTCTATCACCAAAGCAAAATGCAGTGAAAGAAAACAGATAAACTTCTTTTTTTACCACATAGATAAAACCTGTTTGTACATGCTGCAGTATTTGTTCTTTGTTTGGACTGGGCTTAAGGTTCTATATCCATCTTGTTTGCACTGAATACAAAAAGGTGTTTGTTTTAGCTGCATGGTCAACCGCTGTATCAATGTAAAATGTTTTTCATCATCAGAGAGAATGTTGTGTTTTTACTTTAAAGAAGCTAAATTGTAATTATTGTGGTTACGGTAAGTTAAGTGTGACAAAGCGAAAAAATAATAGTAGGAGTAATTAGAAACATACCACAAAGTATCCAGAGAGAAGAACATTTCCGAGCAGATCTCAATCCGTCTGCACAAGTTTGCTGTTAGGCACCAATAAGATTTTATAAATGCATTAGACTTGAGGTACACTCTGTCCCAAACTGTTTTGGATAATTCATAAAAATGTATTTATTTAAAAGGCAAACAATAACACTTGGATACAATACATTCTTGCTACATAACAGCTATATTGGAAGAAGAAGAAGAAGAAGAAGAAGAAGAAGAAGAAGAAGAAGAAGAAGAAGAAGAAGAAGAAGAAATCTCTTCTTGTTTCCTGCTAAATTTTTTTTGGGTGCGTTCACACTGCAGCCTGAAGTGACCCAATTCCGATTTTTTGGCAATTCCGATTTTTTTGCCGGGGCCGTTCACACTGCCAGTAAATGCGACCTGTATGCGTTCTGCAGTGTGAACTGGCAAACGACCTGAAAGTGTCCCGCATGCGCAGTAGAGGGCGCAATAGCGTCAGCGTTCTCAGTGTTCTGCCAACTGCCATGAAAAGAAGAAGTGCTCAGTGTTTGCAGAAGTAAACATGGAGGCTAACAGAGGAGCGTATGGGCTCTCGTTGATGTCACATCTCCAGGAGCTAATGCGGCTCACTTGTTTCCGCTTTGAGTTACCATGACTGGTAGAAAAGGCTAAAAGACTAAGTCGTATTTCAGATGCAAAAAACGCAATACTATGAACGTTGTTGTCTTCCTAATATAATGGGCTTTAAAGTTTTCATTAATTTCCAAACGATCCTGAATTAAGAAGATGGCTTGTAAATATTTGCCACTACCAGAACCAGAGAGCAGACAGTAGACAGAACAGACAGACAGACAGAACCAGACAGCCGAGCAACTGATCCGCCTGTACATACTGCTGTAAACACCGTCCTATCTGAGCTCTTCATATGAAACACGCAAAGGTAATAAAACGAAATAACACGGAGACCTTAAAAGACATGGTCATATTTTCTAAAAGCAACAACTTTTAACCTGAACAGCTGAACCAGATCTCTGACACCAGAGCTGCGCTACTGTCAAGCTATGAGGCTTGTTGAGCTTCGTCAGGCTTCGGAAGTAAAAAGCCCGAACCGTAACCTCCCCGTTAGTCTGTGACACTAACGACAATAAACACACAATATACTTGAAAATAAGATAAATACATTGTCCGTTAGAATGTTTAGATACTTAAATAGCACATTTTACAAGAACAATGTCCGAGAATATTGCCTACTAGCATAAGCTAACGTTAATGTTAGCCACAAAGTTTAAGTAAAACTCACCTTCGTGTCAGTGAATGTATAACGAGGCGAACATCTTAAAGCCTTTCTCCAGCTGACTTGTTGGGGCTTCGGATCGATGTACAAACCTTGGCCAAGCACTGCAAGCACCTAATGTAAATGATATTTGTATTGGATCGGAAACAATAGAGCAGCTTTTCCCCGAACGCGGAAGCTGAGGTGCAAAGAGCCCATTTGAAGTCATCTGCTGCTATGTACCACAGGAAATAATGGACCTGCTTCACCCACTTCAAAATAAGAGCATGAACAGAGATGCTGAACTACTTGCAGAATTCTTTCAGTCGATGTCGAGCTTTATTCAGTTTACATAAAAAGCTAAGTAAATTATTGCTTCAGGATTTATCCAGAAATATTTATTTAGCCGAAGCTGAGTGCCTAAAATGTTTTCAAAGTTAGCAAAAAATGCTAAAGTGCCAAATAAAAAATGAGCTACGCTATTAGTGCATTAGCATAATTGTGCCCACCACTGCTTATTTTACTATTTACATTTTTTTAGGTTTGACCTTGTGAAGTTAATCTGTAGTTTGGCAAAGACTGCATGTCATTTCAGTACAAGTCAGTCCTGAGAGGAAGCTGAATACGTCTGACTCATCAGATTGCACATACATTAATCATGATCCAGTTTGGTGAATAATCTCAGGAAGAAATGGTGCTTCAGCTTTTTAAGTCTTTTTAGACACTGGGCAATAAGTGGTCAGGTCAAGCAAGGTTGGAAAATTGGAAGCAGAATTAACTCGAAACTCATTTTAATCAACCTTTTCTCACCTCACATAATGGAGAACAATTTTTCTATCTAGTCCATCTGGATAATAACCTTTGGTTTCTTATAGTGCAATCAGTTTGACTCTGTATCAAAGTTTAAATCACAGAGTAGAGCACAAAGCCGTCTTTCAGGGGTCTGAAGGTCTGATGAAGAAGGATGGTCCTGGCTACAAAACCATGTGGATGGAATATGTTTGAAGATTAAAAGCTGATTTTTTTTTTTCTCCCCTCATTTATAGAAAAACGTGTTAAGATAAGAGTTCTCACCCAACGTAGGAGGGGTTGGTTTGGAGTTGATTTTTTTTTTCTCTCTCTGAACCACAAGAAAGTTTGAAAGATGGTAATGATGTGCATCAAAGGCAGTCACTTGTACTCAAGGGCTGAAAAGTGGCAGCTTTGCCAGGAAGACTGCCAACAGCATCTAGAGCGATTTTAATATTTAATGGTCTTCATGTCATTGTGAGTAGAAGTGGATCAAATTGATGGTCAAATCAGAGCAAACACAAAGTTTGCACCAAAAAGCAGATGGAGATCTGCTTTGATTTGCAGAACTTTCGTTTCATTTTGACTAAAGTATTGAGATTGACAGGACAAAACAACAGGCAAACTGTCAAATCAACCATGATCATCCTGTGATTTAAAACAAACCTCGTCTAATCCTGTTAATTGTGTTGCTGTGTTTCCGCCAGTGCTACATTTAAAAGCTTAAACCTGTAGCGAGTGGCAAGACGCAGTCCGATGCTGCGAGGCTGAGAGCTCTGTTCTATTTATAATGCATGGAGGACTTGCCTGTCTAAATGATTAAACCGTACCAGGATGAATCCTCCCTACTGGGATTACAGTATGGATGTGAATGTGGGGATGATATTGGCTCTGGGCTTTCACTGTTGAAAAGAAATTGCGCGGAAACTTTGGGCAAATTGTAAATCAACTGGCAGTGGCATTAGTCACTGATGAGCGAAAACACAAACCGTGATTATTTGACAACGATGGCAAGTCGACTCATTTAGGATTATTTTCGGTGAGATTTCGATAAATCCTTGTGTTCTTTTTTTGAAGTACTTCCTCCTCTTGTATAAATCACGAGTTTGGTGTGAAGGCACATTCCAATTCCCAGCCTTGTCCTCATGCCTGGTCAAGAGTCCTGTGCGTCACTTCTCAGTGCCCTGGGCGCCTCTTTACCGACGGGATCTGAGACACACACTGACTCTACAGCTTCACACTATCAGTCATGTTACGGCTGCATGACTGACGCACCAGAAGTACCGATCAGAAGAAATGAAAAGATGACTGAAATGAGGGTGGAGATTACGAGGAAGCTAATTTTAGTCTGATTCCTGTTGTCTGTTTTTTTGTTTGTTTAATTTGTCTTTTCACATGTTTACATTGTTGAGAAAATAAATTTAAAATAAGCTAGTTTTAAAACTTAACATGTCTTGATTCAAATGGCCTAATTGTGGTTTTGAAATTAGTAATGTATTCTGGCCTATTGACCTTTATTTTAGTTACAGCAGATGGTTTGCTAGGATCGTTTGAACTGCCTTTTGTCTGTGGGAAAACAATACAGGGGAACTTCCAGTTTTCACACTCATCTGTGAAAGGCCGTAAACACGGCAGGAGTTTCTGGCTTGAGAGAGGGTCAGAGATTGCTCCTGGTTGGATGAGCAAAGATACGCCTTATTTGAATAAATTAAAGATAAGAATACGCCTTTTACTATAAAACTTTCTACACAGAAGTAACAAATCAGATTTTGCTCTTGCAACTCTCAAAAGATGTCTTTGCACGTCTTTGCTTTTCTTCTTTCCATTTATGTCAGGTAAATGAATGTATGTCTCCGTTGTTCTGCAGTTTCTGGTGTAAGTTTATGCATTGTCTTATATTGGATTAAACTCTGTAATTCTGTGACGTCAACACGCATTGTTGTTTTCCTTGTGGCCACACGTGGCTCGTTGAGAGGACCTGGGATCTAAAGGAAGAGAGAGAGCCAGACTTTTTCCAAAGTTAACCAATTTAGATTTTCTTCCTTAACAACATCTCAAAATGCAGTTTTTTGACTTTACTAACATTAGGTTTGTTTATCATAATTACAGTCGTCACCTCACTATTTACTGCTTATCCATGATTATGTCACAGAGTCCAGACGTCCTTCTTCCCAGCAATGATAGCTCCCAGGTCAAAAGGGAGGAAAAAAGTCTCTCCAGTGGTTCTGGGTCTGTCCAGGGTCTCTGAGGGGGACAGGCCTGGAAAACATCCAGAGAGAGACATCCTGATCAGATGCCTTTCGATTTGGACAAGGCTGACTTCAACCACCCTGTGGGGGAAACTCGTTTCAGACACTTTTAGCCACAATTTTTCCAGTTTTCCGTATGAATAGCATAGGTGAAAATCTCAAATTGCATCTCAAGAACTTTCTTCTTTGGCTCAGATCTTTTCACAGAGAATGCCCCCAATTCATCGACCAAGAAATTTGAGTTCGTCCACTTGAGTCAATATCCAACATCTGAGCTGAAGGAGTTATCCGCCTTTTATTTGTTTGAGTTTTAAATTGTATACATTTATTCTGAAAAGATTTTGCCGTCTCACAAACTTGGCTTTTACCGGTTTGTGAGACGGCACCTGTCCAAAAATGCTCAGATCTTCCAGTGTGGACTCGACTCAACGGCTGAAGTTGAGACAGGGGGAAGATTTTACCAGGACTTCAGCAACTCCTTCATTCATAAAACCTCAATCTCTAAAAGAAATACTAAAACCTCATCTCCCTTTAAGAGAGATGTGTAGTTAAAGATTGAGGTTCTGAAGAGTTTGACCAAGACTCTTCTAAAAATACACTGGAAGGAGTCAAACTAATCTTATCCCAGCCAATCACCAGCAGTTAGTGTACAATTTATCCAGCTTCCTTTGTTTAAAATGTAAGTTTTTTCAGAAATGCTGGAAATAAGTGGCATCTAAATCAAGTAAGCTAACCATGGCAAACCCCTCTTTATGAAAACGATGGCCTCAACCACCTCTGTGCTTGTTCACTCATTTTGAGAACTTCAGTTGTAAATTATAATTGCTTTTAACTGGTGCTGACAAGCTGGCGCAGAACGCATTGACCTCGACCTCATATGCAGGTAAACATGGACTACATGGTTCTCAGCCGCATAGTTAATTATCAGCAACTCTGTGGACAGGGAGAGCACCAACATATGTCTTACTGCAGGTAACTATTACAATTATTATTATTATTATTATTATTATTATTGCCCCAGACTGTTTAAAAATCACAATATAACAGCTGCAGTAGACTTGTTTTTCTATTGTTTTGCGGTGAGTTAAACTATACCTGGCAAAGCTCGGCTTAAAGTAATTTAGGACTTATAGAGAGAGGTGAACGTTCTAGGAAAGCATTCCCATGTTTATTACTGAACTGATGTTTTTTTGGGGCTTTATAATAACTTGTAATACAAGCATGAGCAAAAAGGGAGAGTAATTTAATGCTGCTCTTTTTGTTGAAGCGTTTATGTATTAAGGCTTCCGTGACAGTAATGAAACGGTAATGGTTGGTATTGTTTGCAATGATTAATACGCGGATGGACCTCTGGGTAACACGGCAGCAGAAAAAGTGATGACTCAAGCATGCAAACAGCAGGATTCAGCAGCGCGCCATGACTTTTAGGCTAACCTGACATTCTGTTTTGCATTGTTAGGTTGTGACAGGTTCTTTCCTGCTTATCCTGTTGCTTTTTATTGAAATTACAAACAAGATCCTGCTTATTTACAGGACATGTGTGAAAGTTATGTTAAAAATGACTTTTCTGCCTGGTTAAGGATGACTAGCTCTGTGCAAAGCTCCACCGAATGATTGTTTTCTGATTTGGCTACATGTCTTGTCACACGGATCGAGTTAGTTTTTAAATCAAGTATAACCTCACTAAATGCAACAAGGAATTGTGAAATAAAGATTTTATTTAGGAAAAAGGTAAAAGATGAAAATTACTTCTATAATGTAATTTTCACAGACAAATTATTTTGTCTGTTCTTTTTTACAGACTTGTTTCAATTAAGCCACATTGGGGAATTTTTAAGTATGACCAGCCTATTTAAGATTATATATTTAGTTTGTAAACCTAAATATTTAGTTACAAATGTGCTATTTAGTTAGTGAATTAAATATTTTGTTCCAACTAGGTAATTATAGATTACATATTTTGAGCTTTGCTACCTAAATAATTAGCTTGCCAACTAAATATTTATTTTGAAACTGTGACAGTGTCAAACTAAATGACATGGTGAAATTATGACTTTGAAAAATGAACCCCCATTTTATTTTCTCTTATGAATGGCTAAATAACCCAAAAATATTGCTGTTAATTTTTGACTTGTAAATTTCACCCAGTACGACTTGGCAGTAGATCTTGTTCTTTAGATTTTCTGGTAAACAGCAGAAATAAAGTTTTCATCAAATAGTTGTCTGTGTCCTATTATTATATATTTTCTCCCTTTTGAAAATCAAATGTTTTTTGTTTTTTTTTAGTTTTGAAATGAGTTCTATTTGAAGCATGTGGAAAAAAATCCAGAATAAACCTGTTAAAGAGTAGCTACTTTTCCACTGCACTGTGACTTTAAAACTGCAGCAGTGGGAAAAACTCCCTCATTATTGATTGATGTCAACACAATGCCGCATGTTGGATGGCGAGCGCCATCAGATTTAACCAGCAGCTTCAACGCCTCTTCATATTTAATGCCACAGCAGCACCTTCAGTTTACGCTTTGGTTCCTCTCCCCAAGAAAGAACAGAGCAGGCGGCTGAATGTGTAAACAACTGAATCTGTTTTCTCTGTCTCAGCTGCTTTGATGTGACCCAAAGGTGATGCCACTGGGATTGACAACACGCACCTACAGGGCTTTTGGATTTGGAATAAATCACCGAGACAGGCCCGACCCTCCTGGTGCTCAGCTTCTGGACACTAATATATCTCCCATATAGCTCCCTGCCCCAGTCACTCCACTCAGATGAGAAAATACGACGAGGTGCCTTGGGGAAATGAATTGCATGCATGCAATTTACTAATACATGGGAGAAATAACAGCTCATAAATGTCGGTAGGTAAGGCAAAGATGGCGCAGATTTGACAGCAATTAATTTATTCCCAACAACCCGCTGCTTGTAATGCAGGATGAAAATGTGAGACTCTCTGAGCTCTATCAAAAACTGAAATGTCAAAACACCTTCATGTGACACACACACACACAAACACACACACACACATTACGAGGGGGGAGATGTTTGATCATATCTTTAGATTAAAAAAAGACCATGAACTGCAAATTGCAATAACGGGGTCGATTTAAGGTGAGAAACATAAAAATAAATAGTTGCCTGACGATTTTTAATGGTTTCAAAGAGTCGAATCTGAACACAAACTCGGGCGTAACAACTAAACTGACGGAGCCCGCCCTGAAAAGAGGCGAACCTTTACTCTTTTGTTATGATTGATTGGTTTTTGCGAGGAAGACTCGCAGCAGGGGACGGCGTATTGACTCACACCTGGATTATTGCAGAACCGTTTGGCAGATTATTAAAAGGCTGCATCGCATCCTATTTCACGGGTAAATAAAGGATCAAGAAGACATTAGAGACTACTTCTCATATTTAATCAACTCACAGCTGAACAATATTTGTGCACACGACAAATAATAAAATGCTTAATTTCCAGAGCATGCTAAAGTATTTATGCTGGGAATCACGTGACCTCTCAAAATATCTCTCTTTTTCATATTTTATGCCTCCTGCGTAATTTAAAGGAGAGAATTAGAGCATAAAATTACTCCGCTGTCTGTTGAGGAGGGGGAGCTGCGGTCACACAAACACTCAAACACGACATGCAGCGCGTTCCCTTCTATCAGCACAAGATGATGCCAATAAAAGGGCATTTTGCTTGTTACAACAGTGCAGAACATGTCAAAGTTATTCCTTTTACTGCAGATATGTTATATTTTCTCATATTAATTATTCAAACCCAAACATAACCTGACCTATATTGTAACTTTTTGAATTAGGCCAACCAGAGTCTCAACTTCATTAAAGATACATTGTCAAATTACCAGCGGAAAAACCAAAGATGCTAGTCAGCAATAATGTGAAGCGTTTGACTGCTGGAACGCCATGAAAGATTTTCCCCCTGTATTATGTGTTGACCAGGGACATGTTGCCATTTTATGGCACAATCAAGTCACTATGTTACATTCAGTTGTTATAAAAACACCCTTTGTGTATATATATCAAACATAATTTCAAAGAAATGTACAATTTGATACCTTGAAATTGGGGCTCTGTCTCTTTAAGAACCAGTTAAAGACTAGGTGTTTGCTAATTGCTGCTGCCGCTAGTCTGGAGGAGCAGTGGAGTGGAAGCTCAGCCAGAGGCAGCATCTCCATGGTGGAGTTTTGATTAGATAGGCAGCAGATAGAAGCAGACGTTCAGACATGCTTCAATGGTTGCCACGGGATATTTAAGGATTTCTCAAACAAGCATGGAAGAATCAAAGAAACACTTTCTGTATGTTTTTGATGAGAAAATAACATTATAATATGATGTAAAGCTTAAAAAAAGTATGGAAAATTAAAATGTAAGTGAAGAAATTTTAAAATTTTATTATATTTTGATAGACATCTGTCTCATTTCTCACCAGAAACAAATTCCTTGTCAAATCTGTTTGAGATGTGCATGATACAAATCTCAAACACCCAAGACCATCATGGTTGTTTTTGGTGGTGTTGGTTTAAAAGGATTTTAGCTGGACTGTGCAACAGATTTCCCACAAAACCATTCTGAATCCCAGTATTGTTTCTTTATGAAAACACTTCACATGTACTCACTGATCAAAAAAAAAAAAACTAACAGCGAGAGATATAGATCAGACGGGATGTTATACAACATCTACTTTGTTTCTCCAAATAAAGGGTTTTAAACGTGAGAAACTGAGTGTTTCAGGCATGCCTGACATTATAAAAATCACACCAAGAGTTTCTGACTTCCAGCTCACACTCCGCTCCGAGAAAAGTCACAGTCTGCCGCATCACTACTCACAACAAATCCAAATTATAATCACAACTGAGAGGAGATACATTTTCGCGCGTGTACTCTCTCTGCGATCTGGACGGCACAAGGACAGCCTTGCTGCATGACAAATGATGCAGTGGCTGCGTGGATACGCTCAAGCACCGAAACCTTAATATTCCTCTTTTGTGCTTCTTTTATGTCAAAAGAGGCGACTTGACTGCAGCTGGCTCACTGTGCACTGCAAGAGCACATGAGTGGGAAACTATTATAATGGACGGAGGAGGGAAGCTGTGCCTCTACTTCAAGCGAACTGGGATTCTGTTTCTTTTCTTCACTTAATAAAAATAAAGGTTTGGCACTGCAGTGGGTAATGGGGAAGCTCCCGTATATATGAAGCACTCTGAGTCGTGAATATCCTTCTTTGCCCCCGCAAACACAGGCTCACATTAAAGCTAAACGTTGCTGCGTTGCAGCTTTATATGGTAAAAAGGAGAGCAATTGCATTGACCTCGACAAGGGAGGTTGCTTCTCAGCCTCCCAGAGGTTCTGTCGACCAATCACACGGCAGCATAAGAGCATGTAAAACATGCATGAGTAGCTTGTAACATCGTGGGGGAGAGTTTACAAAGCCAGCCCCGACGTCTCTTATGTAACGCTAACAGGAATACAACGTTTGAATCTGACAAGACTTCAGCTGAATCACAACTCCACCTCTGCTGTTTTATCAACATTCACTCCGGCGCTCCGCTCCGTCTGCTTCTGCTTTAATGGAAGAAAGCAAAACGTTGAAATGCAGCTCTTTGTTAAAGACCAGCATGCATCCTCCAGTCCTCGCTCTGGTGTTTAGAGGCATGCATTACCCACACATCATTGATTTTAAGCTGTGTTTGAATTGTTTAAATCTTTATGTGTTGATAATTTAAGGCCTTCATTATCCTTCACACATAAATGTAAAAAAAAGCTGAAAGGAGATTTTTGTGATTGAGATCTTGTGGTTCAGTTCCAGAGGTGGAATATGATCACATCACTCAAACTCTTTCAGTAATTTGGCAGTTTTCTAATTACTTTGCATGATCTGTGCTGATTCTGTCTGAAGGCATTTTGGCTCAACGACCTGCTGACAGAATCCCAGTGCAGGAACGTCTGCTGTTATTCGGAAGTCAACTGTGGTGCAGCTCTTCTAAAGCTCTTAGCCTGAAGGGACGGTTAAGGATTTTGGAAGTGAAGCTCCGTTAAACAGGTTTAAACAATTAATGTTACCTGCAGTCATTATCTATCTAAGCGTCTTCATTTAGTATAAATCCAGATTAGATTTTCATGGAAGCTGAAACTAATGGCTACTCCAGACTGAAACAGGTTTCCACCATCTGAGGAATCCCCAGCCCAAAATATATAATGTCCGCAATGCAATTTTAATCTTTAAAATCATTGCCATGTTTACATTCAGAGGGAATTAGCAATAAAGCTGATGATACTTTCTGTAATCCTTGGAAGCAGGATGCGTGCGCTGCCAATTATCTTCCTGTGTGAAACGTACTGAGAATGAAACGTGTCGTTTCTGGCCAGACTAAGTGTTGTGAAAGCAAAGCCAGTAAAATAACTTTCATTTAGAACAATGTGATAGTTTTGCTTTTCTGCATTCTTTGATTTCCTGTGTAAATATGCATCTGTTTCACTATTGATGAAGCCACAAAATTTAGATGCCAGCGTTTGCATGAACCACTTTGATATCTGAGCACTGAGTGGCTTTCAGACGTCTTCGTTAGACTAGCAGATTGCTTCATCCTCCCAGATGCTAATCTGGAGTTTGCTGTAAATGAAAATGCAAAGAGATTCATCTATTGTCAGAAAGATATAAAGGTTTGTAATGGTTTTTCAGGTATTTTCATATAGCAGTTCTTGTAAGATGTGATGTATTTACATTTTATTTCCAGTAGCCACTGGGTCCGGTGACCATAAGGTTTCCTCCCGGCAGATTCCCACTGTAGCATGTTGAAAGTCTGAGCCAAAGAATGGATTTGGGCCCTTGGGCAGCTAGCCTGCAAGCTCTTGGTGTTTTTCTTTGAGGGATGAATGGAAAAACCTGCAGGCAGCCTGTTGGCTGGAATAATTCTGACTCCCTAAAAAAAATAAGATAAAATAAACAAACAGACTCTGATCCAGGTGCTTTTTCTCGTATCACAACCACAAACCCACACAAATGTCTATTATTGCTATTTCATTCCAGATTAACAGAAATTACTGGCTTGCTGTGAATTAGAATTAAAATTATTTTGGAGTTTTTTACATTTCTAACATTTGCTTTCAAACTCTTGATTCTGCAGCACGTCCCTAGGAGAGAGAAATGTTCGCTCGTTCTTTAAAAGCCAGCAATGTTTTAGCTGCATCCATTTATCACCTAATAAACTTGGACTGGCTTCTCTATACCTGCTTAAAATTTGCCTCTCCACAGCACGACACAGAACAAACCTTGTAATGTCGCCAGAGGGCCAAAAACCATGAAAAGTTCTCCTGGTTGATTTTATTGTTTAACGTTTTTGTTTTCTGACATCCATCTTGAGTAGCCAAAAATCTTACTGGTTTTATACAGAATGGTAACATAGTGAAGTGCTATCGTCTGCACTTCACTAGACTAAACAGGTGAAACCAAACAACATCTAAACAAAGAAACAAAAATTAAGATTATTAATCTCATTTTCAAACTCACCTATTTTTATAAATAACTAAATTATCTGCAAAAATTAAACATTTAATAGAAAACAAAGAGTACAATACAAAAAAAAAAGAAAACCCTCCATTTGGTAGTACCTGGTGATGCAATCGATGACATCACGTACAAGTAAACAGGAAGTGCGGGGCGGCCCCTCCCACACACCTGTTTGGGCCGTAGCGTCTCAACAGACAAACTATGGTGAATATAAAAGAAATAAACATTTACCAGAAACGCACCTTGTCATAAAACAACATTCATATTTATCAAACGGTTTAGGTTTAGCTCGCTTAAAAACAAATAAAAATTCTTGGATGTAAACTGCAACATAATGTTACCACAAACCAACTTGGATAGAGAGCAAAGCAGAGACAGCAATGTTTAAATGAAAGCGTTACGACCAACGACAGAAAGATGACAAGAAGTAAACAAACACAAATTTAGCCACTTTGACACAAACTTCACAGACCAAACATTTCAGCAGAGAGGTGACATTGAAGCTCTTGATTGGACTGGATTTTATTTAGATGCAGTTTTACTGTGACTTCCTGACAGATATGCAGAATCACAAACAGGACGCTGAATATAAAATACAAAAGAGGTTTTTTTTTTGTTTTTTTTAACTCTGTTTACAATGAGAAACGGTTCGATTGACAGGAGTTTCTGAGTTTGTGGTTCTGCAGCATCTGGAGGAGGAGAGGATAATTAGACTGGGACAAGGGGAAGTGATGGTGCAATTTATCAAACCGCGTATGGAGAGGAGAATGGTTTGAAGTCAATTGAGTCAATCCCAATGAAATTAATTGAAATCTGCAGTTGCCACGTAACAGAAGTTTGTGAATGTTTTTACGTGGCATTGTACCTGTCATCGCTTCAGGTAAAACACAAACTCCAGCGACAGTTTTTCTCTGATTACATTAACGAAGTGCAAAATTAACAGAGAAGTCTATGACTGTGATTAAATTTGCGGAAAAGACTTTTTTTTTTTTCTTTTCCAAGATTGCAGCAAAAATGTGTGGAAATCACACTGAACCGCTACGGCGATTAGTCTAAGTGCTAATCAATGTCAACTATAATTACAGAATGCTGCAGTTTCTGTTGGTGGCTTGATAAACTGTTTTCCCCTGTCTGCCCACACACATCACATTTTATTTTGTGTGTTGCCGTGGAAGGATGTTAAAAAAAAAAAAAGAAGAAACTGGGCTGTTCCTTATGAGAGGCGGAGGGCCGTCTCCAGGGAGAGTTTGCAACACACATGATTATCATCCATCTGTTCAATTAGCCGTCAGCTTTCTCAGAAAGCAGTGAAAAGACTGCGAGAAAGAAACCCGCTGATGGAAGTCAGGAGATGAGCAGCGGCTTTATGTACGTGTGCAGGCATGGGCTATAAAAGTGAACACAAAACGAAGAAAAAAATAGCAAAAAAAAAAGAGAGAGATCGGACTAATTTCCGATTAGAGCCTCACAAAATATGCATAATATCGATATCTCGCCTCTGACAAGTGATAAGGATAATGAGCTTTTCTCCCTCCTCTTCTGGCTTCAAGGAAATCCCATTCTCTGTTGTACAGATGTAAGTCTCATTATCTGACCTGAGTTTCCTCACTTCAATTCCCACCGTCTGTGCTCACTAAGCGCATCAGGCTGATTAAAGAACGTTTCTAGAAGACTAAGCCCGTTTTATGCACGGGGTCCGGCGTTATCACGCCTCTCTCGGGCCCCTCCGCCAAACAGATAGCGTCGCCAAAGCTTGTGATGCTTGCTTGATTCCTCAGGTTCTCTGCCTGACGTAAACATGCAGACTGGGCGGCAAAGCGATGATGCACACCACTTTAGTGGAGCGACGCTGAACAAACATCTTCAGCAGCATCTGGCTTATCACCAAAGCCTCAGAAAGTATTCATAACCGTTCGAGCATAACCGTTTTTCACATCTTGTAACATTAGAACCAAAACAGTTGTTTTGTTTTACTTGGATTGCGAAAAGACCAACATAAACCTCTCAATAGTGAAGAAAAGAAAAAATTTTGTTTGTTTTTTTAAGTTTTTACCAAAGAAAAATCTTGAAGTGTTGCACAAATTGCGAAAGTTTGATGTTATATTTATACTGTCTGGTTCTTATTTACCAGACAGCATAAATATAACATTTTTATAGTTTACCCAGCTCATTTTCTTCTGATTCTGTGTTGAATAACAACGAAGCAACTACAAGTAAGTACATTTTATTTATAGAGCCAAAGCAATAAAAACAGAGACATTCATCATGCATTTCTTACAAAGAAAATGATTTATTTGTAAAAAATTATGTATTACGTCATTCTGGTCTAAACTCAGTTAAATACATTGAAGATTATATATGTAACATAAGAATGAATGCTTTGCTATGTGTTGTAGTTTGCATTATGAGAGACAAAATATCCACAGTGAGATGAACATTTTACTACATTTAGATCATAATGGATGAGTCATGCCTTTTTTTAGAGTGGTTTTTCTGTGTGGCTGAACAACAAAACAAGTCATGAAGCAAATTTTGTTTTCAAGTCATTTTCCTTCTTCCAAGAAAAAGAAAAATGCTGTCTGAGATCTTGTTTGATGGAGTCATTGCGCTGTCTTCTTCCGGGTTCCTCGGGGACAGTGGGAACGGTGTCGGGTCAAATCAGCATCAACGGCAGCCTGGGACCAGCATGCATCATGCAGCCCGGCGGCTCCAAAATGCATGCAGCGATGCACTTTATTTATCCAGCATGTATGCATATTCATTTGCTATGTTTAAGCGTTTTGCATATGCCACCTGAGTATTTCCAGACAGAGCGTGAGACATTTTGACCTTAACGCAGGAACATCGCTTTCAGTGCGTCTTCAGTTCTGCAAGATAATTAAATTCATCCACTTTTCGAATCTGGAAATGATGCCATTGTTTGTGCTTCAGCAGGAGTCTGCGTTTGGTCTTTGGTGCAGAAATGTTTGAATTTTCCTTTATTACGACAACGCCAGCTGCTTGATGCACAGCATGGTCCATCACAAATAATTTACTCAATTACCTCTACGATTTAGGTGGAAATCTTCTATTGATTACACAAAGGAAAAGAACAAAAGTTTCAGAGTTTGCAACGTGGAGCTGCACTTTAAGACAAAGTTCTCTACAGTTTCAGCAGTAAGAGCTTCATGAAGCAGAAAATGTACCATGAGGCTTAAAAGACATAAACTTAACCCAGAATAACAGAAAACAGAGAAGAATTGTTTATGATAGTATATTTTGAAATTTGTAAAGTGCATGATTTTAAGATGAAAGGAAAATCATTTATTTTTGCAAATAAAAATCTAAAGAGTGTGGCGTGCATGTCCCCTGAGTCAATGCTTTGCTAAACCTACAATTATTGCAAAACTAAATAATCGCCAACTAATTTAGTAATTGATTAATCGTCAACTAGAGTATACAGCTTCAAAAAACAAAAGAAGCAAGATATTCAAAGAAGTCATTAAGCCAAAACTGTATGGAAAAAATATAGATCTTGCATTTAAGAAAAACAATCTGCCTGTAGATACGTTCTACCTAGAACTCCTCGTGTGTTAGTTTTAGCTTCACCTGGTTCAAATTTTGTAAAAATCTTCTTTTAAGCACCTTTTGTTGTCCAAATATTAGTCAGTTAATCCAAAAACTAGTCGACAGGTTAGCTTTGTTACACTGAATCACATGTTGATTCTAGAAGTTTATTTAGCTGCAGATGCCTCCATTGCTACCAGTGATCAACTGTTTACTAACAGAAATGAAATATTTATTTAAATAAGAAATTGAATGGTTTGATTATTTATGTTTTTGATGTATTTCTAATAATTAAAAAACAATAAGCTAAAGCAGTTAGAATGTGCCTACTCTTTAAACTTGATTAGCTGTCAAATAATCAGTAGGTTACCACAATGCAGCCCTCATAGAAAGTTTCATTTTCATTTTGAAAGAAAAATAATTCAACCACATATCCTCATCTGCTTCTAGGTGTATATTTCCTGCACTACTTTCTGTTGCTCCATCACACAAAATCTGTCTAAAATACCACAAAGTTTCTGGATCAAAATGTGAAAAAAGTTCAAAAGATATGAATAGGTATATCTGAGACACATACAAGGCGAGGGGAGTTTTGTTATCAATTAGCTTTATCAGGACGCATTCTGCTTTAATCCCGTGGAACAGAGAATTGATCATCCAAGCCGTGTTCCTCTGAGATAATCGCAGGAAAGGCTGCAAAGTTTGCAGAGATAACTGGAGTTTTGTCACCCGGTCATCAGCTTCCGTCTCGTCCCCAAAGTGTCGCTTGAAAAATGCTTTTCCGGCTGTTATAAATACAGGATGTTATGTGTCAACTGCATCCCTTCAACGCCGTCCTTCAGCAGATTTTGGTCCGATCAGCAAAATCCGCATGCAGAGGAAAACAGGCAGCAATCAATTTCTCCATCTGCCATCCTTATCAGCTCCAGCACATCCTCACTTTTTTATGCATTACAGCTATCTTTGCATTGTCAAATGTAGCTTTCTACACTTAAAAAAAAATAGTGTGTTTTTTTTTTTATATTCTTTTTTGACAACAACTTTATAAGACAGGTTGTTACCAGGAGGTGGAAGCTGATAACCTCCTCCTCCCCCCCGGCATGCTCAGAGGGTATTATTCAAACTCATGCAGGCAAAGAGCCAGCAGAGATAGGCTGCTGAACAGTCAGGATTTCAAACGGGAATATGAGATCAACATGACAGGATCATGTTTGTGTGATCGCAGGTGCAGATTTATTAATCTGCGGCTGTTGACTGAGGTTTATTTTCCGTTAGTCGACTTATATTCCAGCAGCATGCTTCAATCAGATTGCAGCTTATCAGAGGGAACAGGCTGCGCGGAGCTATCTTCAGATGCTGCAGCAGGCGAGGCTCTCCAGCCACGTGTCGCTCGATAGCCACATTAGCCACATGATTATTGCGGGCCCGCTGACACCGCCTCGGCTTTGAGCCGGCCCCACCTCACAGGCTTGTTAAATATCTAATTGAAAAGCAGATGTCTCTCTCACACAAGCATGAAAGGAGATTGATCTTGAGGTGATTCCGCGCCCCCTGCTGTGATAGTGTAAAAATAAACAACTTGAACTTTAGTAGTTTTCCATCCGAGCAAATCAAACGCTGTTTTTTTTTTTTGTTGTTTTTGCTCTTGATCTTTTACAAAGAGAAAGGCGCTCCTCCTATATGTTTTACATCTCTCCGTTTTTCTGCTGTTTTGCCACAGGTTAGGAAGGATAATCCTTTAAGTGCCATGACACAGTTTTCTCATCTTTGCCCACAATATTTATAATAGATCTCAGTGTTGCCTGCAGCTGGAATTCATTCGCACAGACGGAGTAATTTTGTCTTGTATGTGTCTCGATAATGGCCCCTGTGATGAGCCCCATGTCACTGCCCACCCTCTCGCTGATAGCCCACTGTCCACTCACCAACTCTCTCATTTTCTCAGTGCAGGCCTTTGAAACCCAGAGACTGAAATTAAAGATCTGCAGATATAATACCTCGCTTGCAGCACTTTGGTATTCTTTCTCTGACTTGCTCAGCAGTTAAAAGTCCTCAGACTCGGCTTTACAAAGTTGCTTTTATGAACTTTTGTGCATGAAATACCACGAAATATAAACGTGTAACCTTTGAATTCTGTACTAGTTGTACAACACAGGAAACAACATCCTTTGAAGAAGTACAACCACAAGCTGTAGTGTGTTTTACTGGGATTTTATGTGATGTAAAACAAAAGGCAGTGCAGAACTGTGGAGAGATGAACATTATATTTGAAATTGTGAAAGTTAGGCATCCAATCACCTCCGACCAGATTCCCTGTTCCTACAGAAGGAAGCATCCCCCGTACCATGATACTGCCTCTACCTAAAGAAAGTGTAACAGGTATTTAGCCTACCTGAGTGAAACAGGTAGGCTAAATACCTGGTGTGTAGAGATAGACTGCACAGCCCTCTGTGGCTCTGAATCGCACTTCACAATGATGCACATATTTGTGTTGATCTACCAGCATTCTAATTTGTTTCAGCACTTCTGCAAGGCCCTGAAGACGGGAAAATGTTTCTCCTCTGCTGGTTTGTAATAAAACTTAAATGATTCGCTTCGGTGGGCAAAAAGCAACTTTCACTGCTCCTAAATCTGTTGAGTTCCCACAGATTAGAATCTTCCTTAAATGACACGATAAAATATCTTTCCTGTCTGCTGGTGCATTTCCCAAAAGCTTAATATAAGAGCTATTGATTGGATCTGGAGACACATTTGATGGCTTTTATAATTGTTAATATTGATGGCACCGGAGATTACTATATTGAAATTCGCGAGAATACAAGAAGCGAAATTACTTTCCGTCTCCTGCCACGCTATTAAAAGCACTGAATTGTATTTATGGAGAGCAGGTAAGGCTCGTCTTCCTGCTATGCGTTTGAATCAGCAGAAGGTCTCATTTAAAATGTCAAAAGCCGTCTCTGATTGATGCTCAACATTGATTAGAATGATGCCAACTGTCTCCTGCTGTAACTATTGTACTATGACATGTTTGAGGAAGCTTTGGCTTCGGCGTATGATGACACGGTAGATTCAAATTAACACAGATGGAATTCCTCGGTGTGTTTTACATGGACAATTTCTATGTCATTCAAATATGAAGGGATGTACGAATACATTAAAACGTCTATAGAAGACAACATGCTGCATTCGTTTAGTCCAAGTTGAAATGACAGAACAGTTGTGAATCTCTACATATGTGGAGAAACCATTACTGCTGTTTAAACACTCATGCTTTCAACTTGACTTGTAAATGTGAGCATGGGAACGATCAAATGTTCCTCAATCCTGCGCTGTATCATACATGCTTTTTGTATTTTGTTTTTGCTATGAAAGCAAGAATGTGATTATAATATAAAGGGGAAAGAAATGATTGCAGAACTACTGGGAATAAAGACAGAGCACAGCGATGCATGCATAGTGCCGGCAGAAAACTGTATTTAATACTAAAAGCCGTAGCTGGAAGCAACGTTGAAGCAGGGTTATGGAATAAACCGTGTGCATGCCACACATATAATAATAATCAAGGCCAACTGTGGCGTGAAGCAGCTCATCAACTCCACATCACACCAAAGTTGTTGTAAGTCTATTGGCGATACGTTCCCAGCTTTAGAAGGATAATATGGAAATATTAGGTTCTGTGTTGCTTTTTGTGTCAAACATGGAGCAACTGTAACCTTGTTAAAGTCGTCGCCGGGGCGTTTAAGGACTGAATTATGGGTTTAGAACGATGCAGGAGAGCAAAACCAAAGACTTAGTCACAGTTCTCGCCTCATAGATAGATAGATAGATAGATAGATAGATAGATAGATAGATAGATAGATAGATAGATAGATAGATAGATAGATAGATAGATAGATAGATAGANATAGATAGATAGATAGATAGATAGATAGATAGATAGATAGATAGATAGATAGATAGATAGATAGATAGATAGATAGATAGATAGATAGATACTTTCCTTCACACTGCACATCACAGGCTGCAGAAAGCCATATTAACTCCAACTAGCACTGCTGGCCTTATGAATCTTGCTGTGCGTGTGTGTGTGTGTGTGTGTGCGGGTGTGTGTGTGTGCGTGTGTGTGTGTGTGTGTGTGATCTTATACATTTTTCCAACAAATACTATGACGTGAGGACTCACTGCTGCTTGTGATTGATATATTTTACCCTCTATTGTGTACCTGGCTTACATACAAGTAAATAACGCTCCAGGTTTGCCTTTTTATGCATCTGATACTCAAAGATATGTGACATTATCCTCGACAAAACCTTTCTGAAAAGGATTTTTTGGAGGTTTTAAAAATATCAAAAGGCATGAGAAGCACAATCAAGAGACGCTGTACATCTGCTCAGTTCAAGTATTGAAGCATTGACCAAATAACAATGTTAAACTGATACTTTAATAGTCAGATGTTCTGTTTACAGTGATAAAGATTCAGTTATAGCATGGCAGGTGTTTGGAGAGGCTGACTTAGCAGGGGCACCTGGTCTTATTGTCTAATTAATTCAGCTGGTATGCATTTAACCACTTGGGAGTTCTGATAGGCTGTATGTAGAGCACTAAACTTCAGCCTCAGATAATGATGTCTCGGCAAAACCTAACTTCTGTCTTTATGCTTTGTCAGTTGTTACTCAAGAGAGAAACTGTACATAGCATACCCTTAAATATAATTTTATGTAAAAAATATCCTTTACTTTGAACATGTCATGGAAGATTTGATTTTAAGAAAGAAAAACATAAAGGGAATGGTGCTGTTTTAAACATGGCCGCTCACCTAAACTGACAGTTCAGGCCAGGAGAGGAACATCCAGAGAAAAAGCCAAAGTAACCATGGTAACTCTGGAGGAGCTGCAGTGATTTGCTACTCAGGTGGGGTAACAATTGGCTGTGCAGTCCACCAAGCTAGCTTTAATGAAAGAGTGGCAAAAATAATGTGACTGTTAATTGAAATGCATAGAAATCCTGTTTATAGTTTGTAACAATCCATGAGACCTGATGGGAAGATGGATGGTGCTAAATACAAGTCAGTGTCAAAAGATAACCTGGTTTATGCTGCAACAGGCTCCAGGGTTTTCCTCCCAGTAGAAAGACAACACTAACACACAGCCTGAACTGGAACATGCACAACATGGACAGTAGGTGTCGCTAGAACACCTGCTTTTGTTCCCTGGATGAAAACAAAAAGCCCTTCTGGACGGCTAACGATCCAGTTAACAAACAAAACGAATGTATTTACCTCTAAAGCCTGAGATACAAAATGTAAAACTTCACTTCCATTTTGTTTAAGTTTACCATGATAAGTCAGTGCCATCTTCCTCATTATGTCTTCTTTGATCACCAACACCAGGATGTTTAAAATACAGTCCAAAATGTTTCCACTTGAGCTTCTGACCCCCAAAATGTCTGTGCACACCACTGAGCCCGAGCTGCAATGCAATAGGTCAAAGCATATCCACGTTTCTGAACAGCCTAGTCAAAGTCCAGACCAAGATCTGCACTATTTAAGATTTTACTTCTATGCCACATTGATCAATATTTTAGACCATCAAATCTGAATGAATTGCAAAGACATATGTAATGTGACAAACATGCGGGTTAAAGGGACAGTTACTGATTTCTATTTATTTTTATTTTCACTCACAACAAACACTTCCTTCTGCCACGTTTTCTGAAACACATCTTAGATCCACAAACAAGCAAAGCAAAAAAAAAAAAAAGCTGTTTGGAAACGGCTTCATAATGAAATAAATACTTTGACATTTTATTCCACACTTCAATCAAAAAATAACTAACGTAACACTTTTGACCACATCCATCAACATGATCATTTATAAAAGAATTCTCTCTTTTTTCCATCATCTTCAATTTTGCAACCAGATGTTTTCAACTCAGTCATATAAACAAACCTTCACTGGCTTAAAAGATCATTTTAATACTCTGTATTTATTTTGAAGTGGCATTTTTCTTTCATTTTTTTTTATCAAGACAAAGCCTTTAGTGTCACTCCTTTGTGATAAATTCATGCGAATAAGCTGCTGGTAAATAAATAATGAAATGTAAATGGAAGTTAATAGGCACCAACAGAAAGCATGTGTCTCTCAGCTAACTCTTCTAATGATGCATTCCTTTGAAATACAGAAGCGGAATCCGACGCCGCAGGCTGTAGTCGGGAATTGCCGGGGCACGATGCAGTCTGCATTTCAAATGGTCCAATCTAGGTTTTCCTGCATTTTGCTTTGCATTTATTTACATAGTCCAAGAAAATAAAAACGTTCCGTAAAAACCCATTCCCCTCGCTTGTCATCACCCATTTCTTTCCCCTTCTTTATTGGTTTATCACTTCTATTTGCAAGTATCAGCATGCGATCGCGCGCTTGCACGTCAAAATAACAGAAATGGCAACCTGCCGTAAACGGTAAACACATTCTTCTCTTATTTGTTATTTACAAGCCGCGCGTTGAGTGTGCGGCGTTCTGGGATCGTTCCCCCAACATAAGGCCGGGTTTAATGATCCTGGCTGAGACGACAAGGGAAATGATAGACAACGTGATTACTTCAACAAGTAATTTGGTTAACTCGACGCTGAATCATCAAGCGTCCTGAGTGGAGGATTGAGACGCAGCAACAAGGCTGCAGATGGTCGTGTCACCTTTGGGTGTTCTCTGCAAAGTCCGGATGACGCAGCCAATGTGGGCTGTGTTGCAACTTCTTTGACCTTCAGTTCCTCAGATATTTTAGAGGTGTGGGTTTTATTAGCAGGGACGTTTGGTGGCACAGCTGGTAGCATCCTGGGTTCAAATCCCAACACGGCGTCTTCAATCCATCTGTAGTTTATTTTAAATGTGAATTTTAAATGTGGCTTTGTTGAGAAATAAATTCAGTTTTGGTCTCAACTGACAAGAAAACCTTTTTTTTCCACATCTTTGTTGTTGTTCCCATAACTTATGACACTTTAAATGGGCTTTAAAATGTTTTCTTTTAGTAATGGCTTTCTATTTGCCATTCTTTCCTAAAGGTCAGATTTTTTTGAGTGCACAACAAATAGTTTTCATGTTGACGGATTCACCAGCGCGACTCCCATGGCCATCTACAGTGTGTCTGGAAAGCATTCACGTTTTCCACATTTTGCTATTTTCCAGCATTATTCCAAATAGTGTTGAATTATTCTTTTGCCTCTGTTCACAAAAAATACCCCAATGTTGGATAAAGTTCCGTTTTTATTTTCATTTTAAACAAATGTATTAAAAATAGAAAACCTCATTTTCTAAGACATGGTGATATCTAGTCCCAGAGACTTAGAAAAATTTCCCTGAAGTGACGAGACAAAAGTCGAGATTCTTGAAAGGTGTGGATCTTTTACACCTTGCGTAAATTTAATACAAACTTTCAGGACAATAACATCAAGCAAACAGTCGAGCATGGTGGCTGTAGTGAATCGATCCAGATGTGATTTCCTGTAATTGGACATATGGATCCATAAATTCTGATTTCTGGCAGAAAGTCTTGAAAGAGAATATCTGACGATCATTTTGTGACCTCCAGCTGAAGCTCACCTGGGCTGTGAAGGAGGATGATGAGCCAAATGATTGAAAACTGGACTTCTGAATGACTTAACAAAAGAGAAAAGGTTTTGAAGAGCACCAATTCAGATGTTGCTGCATGTCTGAAAAGTTTCTGAGTTAGTCTAAAAAAGACCTTCACAGCCAGTTATTCGGTTGTAGTTCTTGGGTTCATTCACTCCAGCCCAGTTTAATCCGCTTTAATCAAACTCTAGCTTCTTTGCCTAGAAAGCCTGGTTTGTTTGGAGAGGTGTGAATGTGCAATTGAACTAACTCTAGTGCAGGGCATTCTGGGTAAACCCAACCAAAGCCAACCTGTGTGTCCAGCGCTAGCAGTAGAAATGGTGACAAAAGAGACAAAAGGGAAATCTTACAACCCAACCAGGTTTTTCAAACGGTTCAGTTTGTTTAACAGCTCCGTGTGAAATGTTGCATTTTTGGTCTCCAATTGTATCGGGTCTACCGGACTGTCAGGTGTGAAAACACAATCAAACCAGTTTGAAAAGCCCCCCCCCTCACCTCCCTTTTTATGTTAAATCAACTTTTTGAAATTGGTTTGTGGACAAATACATTTTCACAGCAGCATCTGCTAAACCGTGGCTTTGAATGCTGGCTATATGTATCCTCTCCTCTGCAGTCCTCAGTTCGTCAGAACACATTTTTATCAAAATACTAAGAAAACGTCAAGCTTTAGACATGAAGAATTGTCATCACACATTGGAAAGGTGCAAAATCTGAACCGTCAGCAAATGAGGCCGTTTCTATTTCCAAATGAAAGTGATTGGATTGAAGGCAAATCATCCTTGGCATGTTCACATGGACATAAATGACAATAACCTATCAGCCGCTACTTTCGGAGCAACGCTTCTATTAAACCTTTCCTATTTTTAGCAGCGAAGAGTGAAATAAATGTGGCTTATTGGCATTAGGACGGTGCTGTAATCATGGAAGCGCGAGTGATTTAGTGTTGCCTTATAACGCTATCTGAATGGTAATTTAGTTAACCTATGTGGGAAGCCTGATAGCTTCAATCTGAGGGCAGCAACGTTCACATTTTAACAGGCAGACAGCCAGTCAAAGTGGAATCAGCCTATCGGGGCTGCAGCAGGGTGAAGTGGCTTTAAAATGAGCGAGCTGATAGATGGTTAAAACCATGTAACTTAGCAAGTGCTGCCATGCATGTGATCCATCTCATTATCCCCAGAGTTGAGATTTTATCCTGCTGCCGCTGCAAAAGTGTCTTTTTCTTTTTCTTTTTTTTTGTGCTGAGATGTATCTGCTGGATCCACATTGGCAGAGATAATGCAACCACACACTTCTGCACGGTTTCAGCGAGAGCGCCGAGACGGTGAACCCGCGGAGGAAAGGATTCGTGCAGCTTTTGATGTTGGAAATCAAAAACAATATGTAAGGGGAGAGTCTTGTGCACAAGAAATGCATTGCATTCGCATTTCTTTAGCTTACGTAATATTTAGAATGACAAAGGCGAAATTATTACCTCTCTGTCAAGATGAAAATACCATAATCCTGTCCTTATTTTGCATATATAGTGGAATATATTGTTTTGACATTTGCGGGCTAGTAAACGCGAGCAGAAACAATGTAACTGCCTACATTCCCAGAGATTGGTTTGCTCTTTGTTGGAGCTGGTGGCATTTTTTAAAAGGCTTCCTAAAGAGACCAATTATTTGAAATCTTCCTTATCTACCCAGTAACGTGGGCTGACGTAAATTCACATCACTTTGTGTGTATTCGTATGTGTGTGTGTGACTGGAAAAGATCAAGATTCAAACACAAAAGGACAGGAAAAACAGCTGAATACACACATTTTGATGATTTAGCATTTACATGTCATATCTGTTTGCAGAGCCTTTCAACAGGAGAGTGTATGAACTTTTTTCTCTTTTGTTTGTTTACAGCTGTAAACCTCAGACAAGAATAGTGTACAGCAATGAAATGAAAGGAAAAAGGTCCACAAATATGGGTTGCAATGCATTTATAAATAAAAATCAAAGTGTGATGTGCATACATACATATTGACCCTTTTTAGAACCAGATTTTTCTAAAATAACACTTGGAACAGTTTTTCATCGCCTCCATTTGTTTTTCTTTTTTTTCCTTGTTGAAACTGAATTTTCTTTCATGTCTAAATGTCAGTCTTCAGATTTGGCTACAGATGCTTAACTGGATTTAGGTCAAGACATTTTCTGACACAGAAAATGCATTTAACTGTACATTCGGTTACCTTGCCCTGCTGGAGTATGAACCATCCCTCAACTCCTTCTTCAACTGGTCTCTTCACAGGATTGTCCTTTATTTCACACAATTCATCTAACTGGCTTCTGTTCCTGTTACAGTACATTCCAACAGAATGATGCTGCCATCACCACGTTGCACCACTGGGATTATGCTTGCAACGATGTGAAATATTAGGTTTCCTCCAAGAATATTGTTTTAAGTTTTGGTCATAGCTGACCAGAGAATCTTAGTTTAAGTGTTTGCACACGTCTTTTTGTGCTTGTATAAGAAAAAATCCTCATCTGTGTTACTGTGATTGGATATTTTTATTTATCCAATCACAGTTTTATCGCACGTTGCTGCCACCTTGGACTCCATAAAAAGCCAAATGACAAGTAACTTGACTAAGTAAAGCTGATTTGCATGAACTTCTCTAAAGATAAATCCCTGAGTGGTTTCATGGAAGTCCAACCAGCCAAGAGAAGGGATTTTATTGTAAAACAAATGCCATTCCAGAGTGTGGGCATTGAAGACAGTCCACTGCTCCCGGAGCATTAGCGTCAGAGACCAGAGATGTCTCGTAAAAATGTTAAATAGTCTCGGCTTTGGTTGTTTAGAGGTTTTTGTCTCCGATCAGGCAGAAAGTACAGCTGCATACAGGCACCCAGAACCCTATTAAAGGTTAAACTTATTTCCGATTCATTTCACTTTATTGCGGAATTATTTATCCTGGACAGGACAGTTTAGGAAATGTCACCAAATATGGTCATTAAACCCAACAAATGATGCATTGCATATTTCACAAGGCCGATTGCTGAACTGGTGGTTAAATTTGCATAGCCGCCTTGCAGGAGGACACATTCTAGGCAGAGAGGGCAAAGGTCAGACGAATTATGCATTTACCTCATAAATGATCGTGTTTAAAGTTTTCATCTTTAGCTCCAGAGGTTCTGTCCGTATGATTTGTTCAACACGGAGCGATCATCCGTCAAAGCTGTTGGGAAAACTTGCATGTCTACATTTTATGAGCCTTTCTCAGGACCCACTGAGACTTTAATGCTCCAGGATTTACTGTTTTCTAATTGGGATTCATGCTAGAAAAACCCGGAGAGCCAAGTTTGCTTCTTTAACTTGTATCTGAAGAGAAAGAAGGTTCACTGTTGAAAAAGCAGTGTACGGAGAAGCTGCCCTTCTCACTCTGGGACCTTTATCTGAGTGTGTTCACTGTATAAAGAGCACTGTGAGTGTTTTCCTTGCTGAGCTGGTTTGTGTCTCTTTGGCAGGTTGAATGGGTCGCCACAGACCTATCTGAAGTGTGCTGCGTGATTAATATCGGGACAGACGAGTTATTTGTGCATGTTTAAGCTAATTCTTGCGGGGATCCGACTCCAGCATCGAGTCCAATAATGAGCTGCACAGATTTCCGGGAGCTGCAGAATTTATTACTTTTGTTCCAGTTCTTATCGCTGCAAAGTATTTGTAATAATCTGTGTCCCTGTCTGAACCAAATTTGAAGATCTCCTTTGCCTAAATTACTAAGATAATTATCGACCCCTCTGAATCAAGATGCTGTTTTAAAATATCCATAATTTCTTTATTAAAGTATAATTGCACATTATTAAGCACTGAGGGGACTCAGTTAGCAGAGGTCCAGCAGAGCTTTCTTTTTCTTGTTTCCTGGTGTTCATTTGATGCATTCAGCTCAAAAACTTGCATGTTGGATCATCCTGTAGCGACTATGTGGGAAGGAAGGTGCTGAAAGGCTTTGTTTTTGGTTAAATCTGTGTCCTATTGATAATCGTAGATAGATTGTGCCTGAAACAAGCAGTAAATGTGGGCTACTTTTGTTGTTTTTCTGGGGACAGCTTGGAGAACAGCTGCTGCTCCTCGGCATCAATAAGAGTCAGCTCAGGGCAGTGGCAGTTGGGCCTCCAGGGCCGCTGTCCGACACGTTCTAGATGTCACCCCGGGTCAGCACACCTGAGTCAAATGATTGGTTTATTACCTGGCCTCTGGAGAACTTCAAGACATGTTGAGGAGGTAATTTGTCAATTTAAATCAGGTGTGTTGGAACAAGGACGCATCATAAACTTGCAGGACGGCGACCTGTTGTAGGGAATTCAGTCATCTGATCAGGACACTTTCTGCAGATCTTCACAGGGTTTTCTGCTCAAAATCCCACAAAGAAAAGAGTACAGAACGACCTAGAATGTGCTGAGGGAACGTCTGCGCGCCTTTTTACAAGAAAAAGCTGTAAGATTCCACTTAACACTTAGATTTCATTTACCAGAATGCTGGCGGTTTCTGTCGTCCTTTCGATGTAGACGGTGAAGTTCTTGTAAAGCTGCAGGGCTGCTGGTTCTGTAATGATCCAACGGCTCTTTTAAAAGCCTTTCAGTGTGATTCAGGTCAGGTCTCCTGCTGGCCATTCTATTGTTTTTCTTTCAGCCCTCCTTTTGAGCCGTCAGATCTGCATCCGAGTCATTTAATATATGTGCCTAAAGACCTAAAACCAATGCCTTCACACTTATTCCTGATGCTCGGTAACAGAATTTACTGTGAAACACGTCAGAGTCGTCTCTCGTTTCCTTGATGCCTTCAGTGTCTTGAGAAGCAGCTCTGCAGCGTCACTCTGCAAAGCCCAGTCTGGTCAAAATGACAATCCTCCAAATCCTTGACTGTTTTCTGTCTGCATCTAAAACTCTACTTCACCACTCTGCGACTCATTTTGTAATCTGCCCATCACTCCATTTGCACAAATTTATCTACAAAACTATAATTTATGAAGCTCCTTCATACCTTCACTCACTCATCAATATTTCCAACAACACCTGCATTCTACGCTCTAATAACTTCATCAGTATGATCGTCCCAACAGTCCGTACATGATTAGGTCAATCCTCATTTAATTTCGCTGCACCCAATAATTGGAACAACCTGCAAAGAACATTAAAGCTCACAACCTCAAGTTCAATATCCACTTTTATCAACTCAGGAAAAATCTGCAGCATGTGATCGACGTAGCTGCTTTTAAAAATACTTGGTTCATCACATGTACATTCAGTCGGTGTGATTATGGTTGTATGATTTTTGTTTTCTGTTATTCTGTTTTCTTCCTGAACAGGTCTTTGATGAAAATAAGTATTTGTTCTAAACCAGCTTACCTGGCAGAATAATTATTAAATTACCACTAATATTACTACTTTTCTATAAAATAAGTGTCATTTTTTCCCTTAATTATCAGGCTCATTATATTGTTTTCACAATAACGTCGACACTTTTCTGACACTGTGTTTGTTCTAACTTGAATTATCCTGACATTGAACTCTATTGTCAAACTGCTGGAGGCTTTGACATCAATATGTTAGAGAAAAAAAGAGCATTTCGATGTTATCTGACAGCTCCTTTGTCTTTAATTAGCCTCCTTTCAGCTTAAGTCAATCTCACTTTTTGTAATGCCATTGTCTTACTGCGTAAGCTATGAGTGAACATTCTCATAAAATATTTTCTGTAACAAGTAACACATATCTCATTGTTTCATTAACAGTTGAAAGCAGATATTTACACATGATGCATAAAAAGATAGGCTTCTTTTTCTTTTTTTTGCTACTGTCTGCCTTTCCAAACATTTTCTGTTAGACTGAGATCAGGACATTGTGATAAACGCTCCAGAATAACGACTGAGTCGTCTTTTAGCCACTTTGTAGCTAATTTGTTGGTATGCTCTGCATCATCTGTGATTTGGCAGGACCATTTTTCCTGAGCTTTAACGTCCTGGCGTCTGTTTCCAAGCAGCTTGAGGGACTACAGATGAAAACTAACCTCCACAGGTAACTCTGGGGCGTTTGTAATATATTGGTATCTATGGTACTGCTAAAGGTTCGGATAGCTACGCTAGATATTGTTATTCCAGCTAGAAAACCTACAGTTCAACAAACTGTACCCATCAGTCAGAATAGTGCAAAAACAACAGAAGACAGATGGAATAATACAAACCAACAACATATTACACTTTTGAGAATAATCCGAATTTCATCCTTGAGAGTTTGAGGGTGCTAATACTCTACTAAATTCTCTCAGGACTCTGTGATATTAGTCATTGTTTATTTGAAATGGTACACCTTTATTCTTACTGTAAAAATACGAAACAAAAAAAGTTTAATTGTAGTCGGGTTTTGTGCTTGTTTCAAACGAAATAATCATCTGGCCCAATAAAAATCAGACCAATATTTGTTTGTTGTCGTTTAAACTGTTTCCTTTCCTTGTCCATCTCCAGATGGACATTGTTATGCAGGAAGGCTCCTTCAGATCCACAGCAGCACAGGTCTGAGCCTGGAGCTCTGGCACTGTCAGTAGTTCAGTCTGTATCAAATTTCATCAGCCTGCCTGTAAATCAATCACCTCAGCCGCTCGATGAAGGGGGCATCAGAGTTAAAGCACACAAGGCAAGGGGCACACCCAAAGTTTGTTAACCTATTATCTTTCACAGGAAGTTTGGTCAAGCATGGAAGCTGTTTTTCTCCTCCTTCCTCAGCGGATATTTGACTCATGCTGCTACACGCTCTCCAGTTGTATCCCGGAGCACCTGGCCCTCATGGAGGGCTTCGCTCGGGGGCACACTTCAGGAAGTTGACCTTGGAGGAGAGGATTCTATCTTCCCTTCCTCTTCACATTCAAATTCTCCATGTCTTTTCGATTTACCGTTCCCTGTCTCTCGGCGTTGCTGCAGCTCTGACCTTTCAAGGTTTGCAACATAAAATGATTATCTTCCAAATGATAAAAAGCAGCAAAAGGAAATTGACGGTATTAATTTATACTGTATATTTCATTCTGAGCTGTGGAAAACAGTCTTGCTATCTTCCGTGACATCCGTGGATTTCCATTTCCTCTATGCGCCTTGTCAATAGACGGTAATACATTTAGGCTGCGAACGACATTCTGTTGACGTGATTACATTTGTTTAAACCATTTCTTTGGGAGAAGCTTTTGGAAATGTTTCTCCTCAACACCTTGCATTCGACAAAACAGAATGTCAAGTCTTGAGTTTATCTCTGTGCTTCTTGTGCGAATATTTGTTCAAAATGCATTTAGCTGGATTGCTGGTGTGGCACATAACTCACCGATGGGGTACTGCTGTTCACGCTGTTTTTCCTGTCTGTTTTTCAGACCACCTTACTCATTCTTTTTTGTAAGAGAATGTTATTTTTTCCATTTATCATCAGGTTAGTATGTGGGGTTTTTGTGGAAAAATTAGATTTTTAGGTTTAATTATCTAAATATATGCACCACCTTGCAAAAGGATGTATACCTCATTTGTCGCGTTTCAGAGCATTGAGTGGGATCTGTATGAAAGACAAACAATCTAACACATTTTAGTAAACTTTATACATTTTTGGCATTTAAAAAACGTTTTGAAAAGCAGGTTGTGATTTGTTTGATGTCCCTATGAGAAGGTATAACCAGTTACTTTCAGATGTCATAATTAATATTCATTAGAAAACATTGATAAACTAGGACTGTGAAAACCAATGTGCTTACCAGATAGGGCGGAAATAAAATTATGAAGAAGTTTAAAGGTTTAGTTTATAAACAAGTTCCTGGGATTTCAACATCTCACAGAACACAGTTTAATCAGTCATGTAAAGAAGATGGCACAGCTGCAAATCCACCAAGGCTGAGCAGATGTAGAGACAAGCCAAGAGATTTAACATCTACAGCACAAACCATATTCCGTACTTACGGATTTCCTGTCGTCGCCCCACCAGAAAATCAGTCGGACGGCTGACTGGACTGTTGACCGCACCATGCTAGCTAGCCTTTCCAGGCAGACTAATAATGGATCCACTGACTGCAGCCTCTCTGGGTCTGCTTAGCATGCACTCTCTCTCCAACAAGGGTCCACTTATGGTCTTGTGAACGACTATAAATTAGATTTTCTCTGCTTGACCAGGACTTGACAGCAACCTGCAGAGTTCGAGAAGCTCAACCTCAGCACTCCACCCGGGTTTGTGTACAAGCTCGCGCCTCCGGACATGAAGGTGACCTGGTGATAATTTACCACAAGAAGAAGTAGAAGGTGTCCTCTCTCCATGACTCTCCTCACCAGACATTTGAATCCATTGCACTGAAAGTTCATGGTACTTTTCTCTGTATTTTTGCTGCCGGCCACCCAAACGTGAGTTTTTAAATGAATTTTTAAAAAAGGGAGCACCTTATGCTCCCTGTCTTCAAATGTCATTTTCCTTGGTAACTTTAATATTCACTTGGACAATACTGTCAACTCTCTCAGAAAGGACTTCACATTCGGTTTGGACAGCCATGGTTTGAAGCAATATGTAGACTCCCATACACACTTAAAAGCACATATCCTAGATCTAGTTTCTTGTGCTGGTGTAATCCCTTTGTTCTTATTTTGTCTGATCATAAGCTCGTTTTCTTCCAGGCTAACTTTGCACTCTTCAAAATTATTCCATCACATTTAGAACATTGATCTCCCGACTCTCTCTTCTGCTATTAACAACCGTCCCCCTCGGAGAAAACGTAACTACCTGTGATGAACAGGTATCTCATTACATTAAAAGATTGCAAAGCCTTCTGGACATGTCGCCCGCTCTCACTCTGCCCCCTGGTACACACCAGAACTATAAATGTGAGGGCCGCCGTCTGGAGTGGCTCACGAGGGAAACTGGACTTACTATTCACAAGCACATAAATCACAATCACCTGTTGAAATACAAAAACACGACTTTCAGTGCCAAACCTGTTTATTATGCCTCCCTGATTCAATCTAATGAGAATTCATGCACCTTGTTTTCTACATTTAGTAATGCTCTCCAGCCCTCTGACACTTTTCCCCTCATGAATACCCTCTGCAATAAATTTATGAACTTTTGTTTACCTCAAAAATTGAAAAGATTCACTTGCAACTGTCTTATCCTTGCAACACAACTGGTTGCAAATATGGATGGCATATTTCACTGCCATCCATCAGTGAAATATCCTCAGTCTATAAATCTACACCTCCACCTCTACTTTGGTCCCTCTGCCTACAAACTTTGTTTTCCCTCAGTCTTGCCTCTCATTACTGACATCATCCATTCCTCCTTCACCTCTGGTTCTGTCCCTGCATTATTTAAATCTCATTTTATCAATACTTAAGAAATTTGGTTTAGTCCCCATTGATGTTAATAATTTGACCAATTTCCAACATCCCATTTCTAAAGTATTCCCAATCCCAAACCCAGACAGCAGTGGTATGCCCCAAGGCACTTTCCTGGGGCCACTCTTTATTATTTACCTTCTCGCTCCTGGGAACCAATTTCCATCGCTACGCTGATGACACCCAACTCTACATCTCCACCAGACAATTTGTCTTCCTTCTCCCTTCTTGGCAGTTTGGTTCTCTCATCAGCTCCTCAAACTTAATCAAAATAAAATTGAAATACTTCATATTGGCCCAAAATTCACATTCGTTAACAACGCCACTGTCCTCCCCTTCCCACAGATCGAGTTGGGGATTTCCTTGGAGGGCCAAAGTTTAATTGGCCAAGTTAAAAAGCAAAACAAACCCAGCTCAACACCAAGATTGTAGCTTTGCTAACACAACAATCATAATATGAAGGTTGTTCTTCGCACTTTCAATTAAATCTTAAATGTAATATTAAATATCGGAAAAACTGTTTGCTCTTCATCATAATTTTATGTGTTACTTATCTATTGATCATAACTTGTCATTCATTCATTTAGTTTTTTGTAATGCTGTTTGTAATTCAGTCTTTCCTTTAGCCTTATATTTCCTGACGTAGTCTGAAAATAGCCAAGATGAGATTTGTCTACTTCCAGATGTTTCTGCAAGCCTGCAATACACCCATTACAAACATGTCACACATGCAGACATGTATATAAAGAGGATGGTTTGAATCATTTTAGAGATGCCCTGACACACACGTTTGGTGTGTTTTATGCACTTGTCCTTGTTAAATAATGAAGAGACTCTGTAAATCTTGTGATTTCTGTTACAGTACAGGAAGCAATTTAAAATATTTAAAATTTAAAATTTAAAATTTAAAATTTAATAAACAAGCATTCTTAATAAACAAGAATGCTTGTTTATTAAGCATTCTCATTCTTAATAAACAAATACACATTTAAGTTACAGATTTATGGTGTGTGTTGGCCGTGCAGAAGCGAAAGCACGCTAAGAAAAACATAAAAGTGGCGCTGAAAAGTTGAGTGATTAAAAAACAGATCTTCAGGAAAAACACCACAAACACTTCTGTATTTCATATGTTGTGCTCTGTTTGCAGCACTTTTTAATCCTTTGTACACAATATGCTATGTTGTTGATGCAAAGCAATCTTGAAAGTCTCTAAAGGCAGTTATAAATAAAATGTGTAATTACTAACCTGTCACATAAAAAGTTTGCGGTTGTGACGTAAAATAATGTGAAGCAGTTCAAGTCTTCTGAATGTTTTTAGAACTAGCTTGAACATTAAGCATGTTAACCCTGGCCATCTGTAGTTATCAGAAGAACCACTGTCCACAAGAGGGAAGTGTTATCACATTCATTTACCTCCCAACTTTACCGCCTTGATCCTGTCCGGATGCGTCAGGAGAACACGATGAAATGCCCGAGTGGGAATATGAGGAAAATAAGGAAATGTGGGAGACATACATTTAGTCAGATGGCTCAAGAGGTAAAATATATCTCCACCCATGCACACACGCTCATAATGACTCATTTCTCTGGCAGGAAAATCATTATAAGAGCAGTCATCTCTTCCTCTGCATTTAATTTACAAAACTCTTACTTCCCTTCGAATATGTAACGGGTCGGATCAGAACTCAGCCCCCCCCGCCCGACTTATTTATTCAGCTTGTGGTTCACATGAACTCTGGCTGTGGTTGCTGCAGGCGCCATTGAGGGGATCTGTGGTGCGTCCCTGCTCACACAAAAATGTACACTTTGTCAATTACTTAATTGATTTGCAGTAAGTGGTGTAATGATTCATGGAGCTGTCAATGTGAATGTTCTATTGAATCGGAAAGGGAAGTTTGCAAAATATGAGGTGGTGTAGAGGCTCTAAAAAATATTGGTAAACAAGCTTTGTGTGAGATTTCAACAGGGCAAAAAAGTGTGAAGGATGTGCCTTCAATCTGAATTGTGATTCCTTTTAAGACTGTGAGAAATCCACTAAATCGTAAAATACAGAAGCAAATGTTTTCTCTGGTCACATTTGCAAGTTAAACTTTCTGAACAGCAGATTTTTACCTTTGGTTTTGATTTGCATTTCTCAGTTTTTTTGTTTTTTTTTGTTGTTTGTTTTTTAATTGAGAAACTAAACCACAAGCTAAGAGACGTGGTTCTATGTATGTTTAGGGGATTTTAGCCTCTTAAGCAGTGGTGGTTTCTGCATAAATGTGGCCCTGGGCGAGGCCCTCACTCTGGGTCATTAACCCCCAAAATCCCACCTCAAACGTAAGATTTAAACAATATGTAATCAGTGGAGAATAATTAATTACTTGGTGTAATTTAATGCTTTTTAATCAAACATAGTGCTAATCTGACAAGAAAAAAGCATTAAAACAGAAATATTTGAAAGTTCATGCAGCGCAAAATGTGATTATTTTGCGCTTTCCCCTCTTTACACCTTTTGTAATTTTGATCGTTTCATACCCAATTATATCCGTCATAATGTCCATGTCAAAAACCGACACTGTTACGTTCATCTTAGGACATCTGCAACTTTGATTTTTCTTTTTACACAAACCTCCCAAAATGAAGTCTTTTTCTCACAATTTTTGCACAATCACCCGTTTTCCATTTCATACTTTCCGATTTTAAATGTGTATTTTTCACTCATTGTAAAAGACTTTAGTTTACTAATTTATTCAGATAAAAATAATTAAAATTCTGAAATCTCATATTTAATTTGTACATTTTATCTAGAAACTTTGAATTCCATTCAATTTCAATTTATTTAGCTTTTTCTCTGTGTAGGCTAGCCAATTTCAGAAAATATGCCAGAAAATAAAACAAAAAACACAAAAATCAATGTGTCCTTGTTAATATTATTAGATTTATTTAACATTACCTTAGATTGCAGCTACATAAATTGGAAGAGTGTAGTAGTAAAATTACAGAATAACTTTAAACTGTGGTTGTTGGGGGTTATGAAAAGTTTCCAAGGCAGGTATCAATGCATGCATGGTCGGTATGAAATGTTATGTGACTGATGGTTAATTTTCAGGCCTAAAAAAGGTGTAAAATAACCAGAACTAAAAGGCATGAAATGATGAACGGATAAATTAACATGGATCGTTTCTCTACTTCCTAAGAAGTCAAATCAGGGACACTCAGTCCCCAGTGGGCAAGTAAACAATATCAAATTCATTTTGGGTGCTTGTGACTCCCCTAGAATGTGCTGCCCTGGGTGTGTGCCAGACCCCTCTGCCCCAAACCCCTCAACAAAAACCACAACAGCTAACATCTTCACTTTACAATGTTATTAATTCCTACTCGTTCACTCAGTATGTCCCTTTGCTGTTACACTAAATGTGCAGCCTGAAGTTAGGGCTCCGTTGCTCGCTGTAATATTTTTGCAGGACAGTTCAGGCTCCTCCCCAGCACCAACGTCACCCGATCCCTAACAAAGCGTCAGCGATAGTCGGCAACACATTGTGGTGGCAGATCTGCGGGGCGCTGCGCAAAGCGGGACCAGCAACGCTGCATTTCATGTCCCCAAAATATTCCGGGAGAAGTGCGGAAGAGCGCGCATAGAGATCTCTAGAGTCACTGCAACTTCATCGGCCGGCTGTGCTGTGCTGCTCTCTCCCTCCCCAGTCTGCTGCAGACCGGAGGAATTTGTAACTTGCGGAACTGAAACTGGAAAGCGTGATCCGTTAGGCGCACTGTCAGTTTTCTAAGGAAGTTATTATTATTTTTAATAAACGGCCACATACTTGGAGTTGCCTTCCCAGTGTTGGAAACTTCCCAACGCAGCATCGATCGAGATCCTCCCGCCCACTTTACCTCTGATCCACAATACAGGAAGGCGGAGAGAGAGAGAAGGAGAGAGAGAGAGAGAGAGAGAGAGAGTTGAGCAGCCGCAGCGGTGGATGGAGCAACAAAGGCTGGATGGTTAAACTACAAGAGTCCCTCTGAGGAGAACTCAACAGCGCTTTCTGTCGTCGCCTGATATTTTCTCAACTGGAACTCTGTATCAGCTTGGATCTCATTCCGGGGACCCCATCCAGAGCAAACTCTCCAGAGCCAACCCAGCGGGGGGGAATTCGTCGCAGACGTGAAATTGATGCTTTGGCACGGAGAGTCGCGCCGCCGAAAACGTAGTTTTGCGAAAGTCTCCTGTAGCCCAGTGAGGGAGAGGTAGACCAGTCTGCGGCCGAAGTGGGATTTGCAGAAGTTGCATGCGTGTTCTTTGTCGCCTCGAGTGAGTCCCGTCCACCCGCTCTCAGGTTATCAGAAGAGACCCACCGGGATAGTTGAGGTGCCATGGAGCTGTTCGCGGGGATGTTGGCATTCCTGTTGTGGCTGCAGGTCCAAGGTAAGCCGCAGTAATCCACAGACACCAGCAGGGAATCTTCTGCCTTGTTTCACCATGACCTCCCGTCTCAGTGTGCGTGTGTGCAGGATGATTGTTCTTAATCACTCCAATATATTGGAGGTGCGAATCGATGTGATTGCATGTTTTGGCAACAAGGTGTTTAAGACTAGTGAGGTGAAAATTGGAAAGTGTTTTTTTTTTTTTTTTTTTTTGTCTCTCTCTGTCTCAGAAATCAGCCCTCTTCAAAATAAAAACGGCTGCAGAATACTTATTGGGCTGCCAAATAATGAACTTACCAGGACAGCAGGCAGATGGCGATATGTGCGAGTCATGCAGGCCAAGGCATCCTTAAGTTTCCCAATAATTCATTTTAATGGCCACTGGGCGACACGCAGTGCAGTGGAATGATAATTGAAACGTGTTATTCTTGCCTCTTATTCTGCAGTTAAACGCAAACAATCAAAATTAGATCAAATGAGGTGAATCTTTGAGGGGAGGGGGTTTAATTTGTGATATGTTGGATTTTGTTAGGGCAGGGGCGTATCCACAAAGTTTTTAAATGGGGGTCAAATGGGGGGCAGTAATAGTCCTGAGGTGACCTGTCAAAGCCCAAAAGGCAGAATACGTTTCAGGTGTTTTATGATGCTGCTGTCACATAGAGGGAGGTGGGAAGCAGAGCCAGGAGTGAGTGAAGGGGATTTAAAGATGGCACACAAAAATAGGAGATAATAAATAAATGAACTGTGGGAAATACTTAAAAAAATGAATAATCTAACAAACTCACGCTACAGATGAAGATGGAACTATTCAAACAATGATTTCCATTTATCTTTAAGTTTTCTCTTGTCTGCCAAATGGCTGCTTTTTTCTCTAGGGACCACAAAAAAAAAAAAAAAAAACATGTTCCAAAATACAGGTTCTAGATATAATACCAAATCCAAATGCAAATTTTCACCCAGCCCCATGGTGGGTGGCAACACTGTTTTCAGGAAAAGAATGACATTTGTCTTCCAGTCTGATTTATGCCAGTTCTGGAGAAAACAACTGATAAAACAAAGTGATAAACCAGTTGATTTGTTGTAGCACATTCCATACATTTAAATTGAATCGATTTTAAATAAAAGTTCTGAGTAGAAATTATAGAAATATAATTTCTAAACACATTTAGAGAAATCAGTTAAATTCCAAAAACAATGTAAATTTAAATTAATGTTCAGCTAAATGTGCTCTTCTGGTTTGCCTTCTGTCTTTAAAAATTTGTTTGTAATTATATCAACTTTAAATCTCTTCTAAGAAGATGTCAGAATAAAATGTGCTGTTCATTAGCAATGACTGCCTTACAGTTAAGAAGCTCAGCTAGCTTGGGAGATTGACTTTAGCATTAGCCCTGTTGCTAAACTGGATAAATAAAAACTCAAATCCTTGCTCAAACACAGAATTATTTTCAGCCACAAATCTTTAGTCCTTAACTTTTACTTAATTGATATATTAGTTCATACAGCTCATATAAACATATTAAAAACACCCTCAGGATTAAGAAGCTTAGCTTGCTAGCCAGTGTGAGTTTTGCATTAGCACTGTCTGTCACTAAACTAGCTAAAACTTTGTTGGATACAAAGTTAAACCCTTGCTCCAACAAAAATAACAGAACTTTTTCTGAGATTTCATATTCATATATAACCTATTTAAACATTTGCACAATCCTTAGCAAATGAATTATGACATCTTCCTTAAATTTATCAAAAATATTTAGTCAGGCTTCATCACCTAAATACAATTGCTCAAGTTTGAATTTGATAATTTACTGAACACTGTGTTTTACATATACTTTATTCACATTTACAAGATTTTAATGACTAATATTTAAGTCCCTCTAAGATGCCTTTGTTGTAGAGCATTTATGTGTGTTTGAAGGGGCGATAGCTGATAAGTGGATGACTAAAGTGATATTTTGACATTGATCATCTTGACATTAATGCTGCACAAAGTGACTCTGATTATTTCCACACATGCCTAATAGGCCCATCAGACTCATTGGAAGGAGTGTCATTATTCAGGTTGTATTGACAGGCTCTAATTGGAAAACAAAACAGGCCCACGAGGAGACATGTGCGTACGTGTTTGTGGTCCATTATGCTTAAGGGGGCATTTAAGGCTTAGTCGAAAGTTTTACCGGTTTGCTTACATTTCTGGAGCTTCAATTTCAAGTAAGAAAAGGAAGAAGGTCAAGTGTGGTCAAGAAATATCAGATGATGTTTTGATCGACACTGATGGGTTGATTTCCCCCCGATTGGCTGCTGTTTGTACGTGAGGTTTCCATTATCCCCGTTGTATGTCTAATAAATTTTTCCTTTTGGGATATTTTACCTCGTTCAGCTCCCTTTTCTGTAGCTTGAGAACAATCGAGATTCTGACCTTGTTGGCGGCGAGGCTTCTTGTGGGGTCATGTGTTTAAGTCTGATTGAATACTTTGATCAAACGCGCTGTCTGATTTATATTGAGATGATCCCCTTGCTTGTGGAGAAGATCAGGATTAGCTGGGTCTCTTGGGATTCGTGGTGGAAATCGTTTGAAGCTGTTCAATCAAGTGTGCAGGAAATGTCTCAAAAAGTGCCCTCCAAGCATCCTGGAAATTTCCTATTCAAGTAAAGCAGGAGCCGGTATTGAGGCATAATTAAGACGCTGTATAAATACGCTTCATGTTTATATCCTTCTCTTTATTTGATACCAAAGCAGCTAAATAATTAATGTCTGCAGATATCTTTGGGGAGAGAAGAGACTTTAATTTCTTTGGCTACATGAGTTGGTAGGACCCGTTTCTTTTGACATGCAAACACAAGAATTCGGTCTTTCACCCTGAGGTTAAAGGGCGATACCATAAATGCCCGCCTGTCTTTGATGGCCTAATTGATATACAGCATGTTTCAGCCCCCCTCTTTTTTTAACCAAAGCACAAACAAGTGAGAGAAGGTCGAGACAAGTGAATGTATAGCAGCACAGAGAAGCCTGCTGCAGTCATCCAGGGGTTGGGAGACATTTGTGCTTGTCATGGTAATAGCCATTTGTGGAAAACAAAACAGGTCCAAATTCGTAAACGGAGAAATGTTCAGAGCTGCCTGCCAAACAGACTGTCAAATGGAAGGAACAGTGAGCATAATAGATCTGTGAATAACAGCAGCAGCTCCGGTCTGCATTCTTATATCAGTGCTCGGTCTCTCCAGGATTCCAGGCTGATATTTAATTGGATGTGAATTGAGTTAGCAACCAGGTGTCTATTTTTTATGACTTGGCTCCTTTGGAGGGTCATGCTGGTCTTCCAGCCTATATTGATGTAGGTATGAGCAGTGGTGTAAAAGTATTCTCTGACTTATATTATTCATATTAGAAAGGCTTCACATTTGGGAAATCAAAGTGAATTGCTGAAGTATTCATACCGCTTCAGCGTTTTCTCATTTTGTCAAACTTTAATGTATTTCAGTGGGACTGAAACGAGTGGAGAGCTGTGAATTGGAATGCAAATAATGTTTGGTTTTCAAATCATTTTACAGAAATAAATTAGAAGAGAGTGTGGTGTTTGTCCTCCTGAAGTCAGCTCCTTGTAGAGACAGCATTCCCTCTGGCTGAAGTTGGTAGGGTTTTGGGCTATGTCTCTACCAGCTTTCAACATCTGGAAACTGATTCCCCTCACATTCTTCTTTGCCAAAAAGATCAAGCTCAGTCAGATCTGATAGATCGTTAAATAAATAGAGCCTCTATTGGATTTAGGTCTGGACTTTGACTGAGCCATTCCATCACAGGAAAAGCTTTAATCTAAACCATTCGTTTTATCTCTGGCTGGATGATTAGAGTCTTAACTCTTTTTCAGCCTGTAAAACGTTTTTGGTTCCAATCCCTTTAAAAAAAAAAAAGCAACACGGTGGTGGCAGCAGCATGCAGGCATGATGCTTGATGTTACCACCAACAAAATGCTGTCACCATTTTTTACAATGTGATGGTCACAGCACTGTCCCCTATTATGAAGCTTTAATGGCATCATGAGAGTATGACACTCTTATGTAACATGGTGTGTGGATATGAATGTTGACATTTAATTTACCGTATTTTGTCAGAAAGAGCCAAAATAAAAGTTAATAATTGATGTCAGCTGAGCAGAGGACTTTTGGAGACATCCAAAGCTTCTGCCAAAAGTCAACATTAACCCATCTGGTCTTCAAGATGCTGCTGTTGTTCTCCAACAAACTTACGTTTTGTTATGCAAGAGTTTAAATGACTCATAAGAAGGTAGGGCATTTATAAAACAATCAATTTTTTCCCTCTAATTCAAAATTAGGCATTGATTTATGTTGGTCTATCTCAGGGAATGCCAGTTAAACAAATTAAAGTTTGTGGTAGAGATACGGACATGTGAAAAAGCAACAAGATTTTTAAGAATAGTTATTTATAGCCGTCTTTTGGTAGTTGGCTAATAAATGTAGCGCATTTTTACTATCAGGACTAAAAAAATAGTTGTTGGCGATATTAGTAATTTTTTAACATTGGTATCAGTTGGATTTGCATGTTTATTAACAAGCGATATTCATGTTCACCTTGTTGCTATTTGTTTCTGGAGGATTAGGAGAGAAGATTAGAAAAGCTAGAAAAATATACATAAAATATTGGTAAATATCGGTCATCAGCCATAACAGTGATAACATCTGTGGATTTTACAGTTCGATATAGCTGTTAGGGAATGCCATGAATATGCTGTTATTCAGTATGAAAAGGGATTTATCTGTGGCTCGTCACGTTGTGAACTGAGTTTGCTGCAGACTGCTGCAGTTTGTTCAACACGTCTCCTGCTCTCTCTCTCTTTCTCTCTCAAATGAGTTCCTCTAGCTGGAAGCTTCATCACACATCTGCATTTATTTTCATGTCACTAACCCCTAAACTATTTGCTCGTTTCGATTCCCATGCGATGTCCCATAAAAGCTGTAAGTCGGCGTCTGATGTTTCCTGCTGGATTTGCCGAGCCACTGCTCTGTTGTCGGAAGCGATGAAGAATCGGGCAGCTTGATTTCTGGGCTTGTTGTTGAAAGCCTGACACACAGCACTTAACTTTGACTTGTGACAAATGGTCACATGCTGTGCTGCAGCAACTGTTTGTTTTTTGTAATCTCATTTGAAGCGTATAAAGCACTTTTGTGTTGGGAATGTCACACAGTACAGTTGGATGGATCGATTGAGAGCAGAGGGACTTTGAGGACAGTTAAAAGCTCTTTTTGGAAAAGGGAAAAAATAGATGTTTGGTGATGAGTGCTGAACCAATGTAGGGCTTCTTTAGTTCTCCAAGTGTTGGGAACACTCATGTGTACTTCTCCTAGATAAGTTCTTTCCTTACTTTTTTTTTCTTTGATGAAGGTTCTGTCCAGCACATCTGAACAAATCTCCCCTGGTTGGGTTGGGATACGGTCACTATAAAAATAAAAAGGCCCAACATGTTTTCCGTATCTTTTTTCCGTATCAAACCCTTCGAGGAGACCTCGTGCCTCTTTGCTGGGAAGGAGGCCGTTCCCATCAGGATTTGGAAAGTGTTTCATCCGTGCTTAAAGATGGACGCTTAAAAGAACTTGGACCTGAAATTTGCCAGCAAAATGGGCACCGCCTCATCTGGAGCCACCAAATGAGAGCCTCATGTCGAGTCCTGCCACATTTATTATCCTTCCCTGTTATTTATTAACTAACCGTTTCGGGCGGCTGGTGTGTTTACCCACCTGTGAAAAACTAGCAAAACAGCGTCTCTCTTTGATTCACTCATGTAATCCCCATACTATAGTATTCACACCCCTTGAACTGGCTCACATTTTGCTACCTTCACAAAGTTCAGCACATTTAATAAAGTTCTGTTGCAGATCTTTTGCAGGATGTCTTTGCTGACTTTGCACACATAGACGCTGAGATTTTTACTAACTTTGCTTTGCAAAATAATTCATCCTCAGCCGGGCTGAAAGGAGACATTTTCAAGCCTTACCACAGACTTTAGACTTTGACTGGGCCAGTTGATCACATGAATGAGCTTTGATCTGAACCATTCCATTGTAGTTCTGGCCTTATGGTTTGGGATGTTGAGCCAGGTCTTTTGTTCTTGTCATGAGGTTATTTTTCATTTAACATCCCCATGGCATGACTCTGCCACTACCATGTTTTACAGTAAGGATGGTTGAGATTCTCCAACCTGACCTGTGGATCTCTGTACTTCAATCACTTTACATTTATGAGCCACTTCATTTTCCATCACACAAGATCCCAGAAGTTTGTGGTTTTCACACTTTTTTAATATTCTACGCTTTATTTTCTGTGGTATTTCCCTCAGATTTCATCAAAGTTCTACCATACAGTTGTGTTTAGAAAGTAAAGTCATTCCAGTTGACTTTTTAACTTTAACTCCTATGTCAGCCCTCACGCTTCAGTCACATTTCCACTCTCTAACGTGATACGAACTTGGCCCGTTTTGTATTTTTCTTCGCATGAGTGGAAGTTAATTGTGTAATTGCAGCGTGCGGCACACCTGCATGCATCCATCTGCACTTGTTGTTTCTCCAATCATGTGCTCAGGGTTCCCCTTTAATTTGTCACCTGCATGCATGTCATGGAGTCATAAGTCACATTATAATTAGCGTTTTCACTTTGTTTATGTTTTATCCTCTTTGCGGAGGAAATTCTAATTGGTTCTCCGTGGCGTTTTTGTTTTCCTCTTGGATGATATCATAAAATAAAGTGTCTCTCTGCGGATTGTGGGGCCTTGATGGCTTTTAGTTTGAATGCAAATTGCTTTGATCCTCGGCCCTTTGGGGAGACTCCCTTTGGTCCCCGCTGAGGTGATGGATGGGTGAGAGTGCTGTGAGTCCTGGGAGACTAGCTGGAGGGAAGCTGACAGAAGATTAAGCTTCGCTTTTGCTGCTGGAGCTAATGGAGGCACTTGGCCACTCAAACTTCATCTCGCACAGCATTTAGCTCATTGTGGTTCTACTGTCAGCTCTTTGGCAAATCCCCCTCAGAACACTGCATGAAGTGTCTCTGTAAAGCTCCGATTTCCTTTATTCTGTCTGTGGTGATTGTAGACATAGAGTGGCTGTTCATTAATTACAGGAGCTGTGTTTCCTCTCTTTTAAGTTTTATTCTATACACTGAATTAGTTGATCAAAGAGGGACCTCTTTTCTTTTCTTTTTGAGTTCATGATTCTCATCATCGCTTACCCCTGTGGTCTCTGCATGAAGACTGCGTATCACAAAATAGATGAATAAAGCATGGAGAGGAGCACTGGGCCTAAATAATGGAAAGGTTATCACAAAATGGAGCATTCCTTGCATGTGGAGGATTGAATGAATGTTAAACTAAGACGGTTTTCTTCTGTCAAAGTCAGCTTAGAAAAACACACATTTCAAAAATGTTTGAAATGTGTGTTTGACATCATAATCAGTGAAATACAGTAGTGGCATTATCAGGGTCTGGGGTTATTTAAAAATAGATAAAAATCACCCAACATTTCGCATGTAAACCAAGAAATTTCATTCTGAAACACTATGTTCACAGTGAAACATGGTGGTGGCAGCATCATGCTTTGGGCTTAGTTGATTGAACTAAAAAAAAGTCACTTTATGCCCCAAACCTTCAGGCAGCTGAAGCTGAAGAAAGATTTTATTTTCCAGCATCATTTTGTTTCACAAAAGAAACATAAAGCTTCACCAGAATAAATACAGTCACATTTTGAGATGAATCATTTAGTCTACAACTAAATCCTAAATGTAGGATGTAGGTCCTGAAATGGGGCCTGTTGGCAAAAGATGTCTTCAAAATCTGGGGCATTTGGAGAAGGTGTGATAAAATATTAATGTGTGTGATTTTAGCTAACTCTTACCAAAGAAAACTGAATGCTTCAATTGGACGCTTGTTTTGGTTTAAGGGTGTGTCGTAAGCCTGTCACAACAAGCAATAAGTCACTTAATTAACATGAATAAAGATTAGCTGGATAATTTCCATTTGGACAACAATCGTTAGCGAGATGTCGAAATACAGCATTTTGAAAACGCTGTAAACATTTGACACCCAGTAAGAAGTTGTTAGTTTGCACTTTTTTCCCCCAACCTGGGAATATTTCCTGTTTTTCCTGTCTAAGCTGGATGATTAATATATTTGAAAACACATTCCTGGTTACAGAGACTTCATACGGCGACTTTGATTATTGTAGTTTCGGTTGCTTTGTTTATTTCTTTAGGATATCTAAAAGGTTTGCCAGTTCCAGTGTTTAATGTTCTCTAAAGTTTTCTTTATGTCTTTGAGAGGGTGTTGTTATTATTATTATTATTATATCAGTTGAAAATGGTCACAAAATGGCCACATTATCATCTATCGCAATCATTTCTGGGACAATATATTGTCCAGCAAAATTTGTTATTGTGAGAACTGTGTGTGCACAAATGCAACCAGATTATAACTCATATTTTACTGTTGAAGTTCTCCCTGGAAACGACCCGTTTTGTCCCCCCAGTCGGTTTGGACAGAATTTATGTCCCATTTAATGTGTTTGAATGACTCACCATGGTGTTCCTCACAAAAAACCTGGCATTTTAAAGCTCTTTTGAGGTTTATTTAGCTGGCTGTTGTTTCTATGAATGACAACGAAGTGGCACGAATCCGATCACTTGTACTGGGCGTAGCTATTTTAGGGTGCTGGGGAAGTTTCATCGAGTATCAGCAGTAAACTTTCTCCCGGCCTTCTAAGGTTACCAAACCTTTTAGTCACTACATAGAGTTTGGTATCAAATCCGGCATTTGCGTTTGGCTTTCGGTCTGTCCGACGTCCTCTCCTGCTCCCTTTCCATCACCTCAGACAGCCATCATGTCGGATCAGGAAGGAACAACGCATCTATCAGCAAGTTACAGCCGCAATCCTACACCCTGAATCCTTAGAATTTCTCCTGTGTTTCAATTCAAATCGCAGCATCAGCAAAGAAAATCAATGGAAGGGCTCAAATACAGCCCAGAGCCTTTCTGATCGAGTCTCTTCCTTATTTAGCTGATCCTTGTCAGGAGATTAAACGGTTAAATTCTTGTTCTGCTCTTGAGAACTGGAAATGGATCGACTAACTGTTCTCGCTTTGTCTCGTTCTTCCCATCAGTCAGATAGTTTGATGTCTTGATCAGACTTGATCAGATGCAGATCTCTGATGGGAATGTAAATATTGCGTGTTGGAGGGCTCGTCACAGTTGGTGCCGTTCTCATCGGATCAACTCGTCGTCTTACCATTAACTTGTTCAGTTCCTCTCTTCAGTTACTATAGTTACTGCTTGGTCATTTCCACTAAAAGCATTTTCTTCCTTTTCAGAAAAGCCGCATCCATCTCTTTATTTTTCCAAGCTGCCGTGCAAGAAGAACGCAGCCTTTCACTGCATCGTTTTTTCTTTCTTTCTTTCTTTTTCCATGCAGTCGTCTTGTATTTTCTGCTTGGCTGCTTTAAGGAGAAGAAGCCATAGGGGTGTACCACTCTTTGCTCATTGTCTCAGAGTTTACAACTAGGACATTTAGTCACGAGCTGATCAGGGATCGAGAGAGAGGATAATTCCCAGCCTTCTCGCTCTGAAGCTGTATGCCTTTAAAGTACTGGGGATCTAGTAATTGCAGCTCCCACCTTTCCCTGTGACAGCCTGAAAAAGTCCGTTTACAGCGACGAACCGGGCCGATGTTCCCCCATTAAGGAGCAAAGAGGTACCAGGAAGCATTTTGAGGACATCCCGCAGTGTCTGACTATAGAGGGGGGGAAATGGATCCTGTACGGTCTTCTCTGCTCTGTTTTGAGCCGAGCCAAAGGCATTAAATTTGTAATTAGCGTGACAGGAAACATTGCACGTTCTGTTAACTCGGTGTGATCGGTTCTTCACGTCCTGGGCAGCCCTCCGTCTCTCTCGCAGCTTCTTCATTTTAAAACCAGACGAACCAGTTGGTGTCTCTTTGCCGTGATTTATTTATTTTTTGTTTCTTTTTCCGTTGTTTGTCTCTGTTAGATTTTATGCTGACTTTTGCAGTGTGTTGACGAGAGCTGGCCTGCAGCTCTGCCTCAACTCTCTTCAGTCAAACTGATAAATCAGCTCAGCTGGCTGACAAAGTAGACCAGCACAGGCTGTAAATTAAACATTAGATACAAGATGCTTCCTGGGAACAATAGCCACTCTGTACTTTGCCTCTGTTTTATGGTTTTTGATATTAAATTATTCTAGGGTGAAATAACAGGAAATTAGTGGCAGCGGAGTTATTTTACAGTCAATCTGTTGTAATGTATTTCAGCAGGATATTATTGTATATTGGATTACAGCTGGAAATCTAAATCCTTTACACAATGGTATAGCATCAAGCAGACTTTAAATGTTTTCAGTGTGTTAATGTATTTTTGGCAGCAGCAGCACCACTATAAGTAGCCAAGTCTTGTTAAAACAAGATGCATTACCGCTGCTTTATAAACTGAGGTTGATAAAAATGAATTTCTTTCAAGCTAGTTTTCTCTTTCATTTAGGGGTAATATCAAAATGACAGAGCAGCTTGTCTTGGTTACATTAGCATTGAAGAAACATGCAACATTTAAAAAAAGCTAGTTTGTGTGTATATTTGTTATAAGCCTGGAAAATGCATTGCAAACTCGCTATTGTAATATCACACACAATATACATATTGGGGAAAAACCGCCATGCTACTTGACACGTTATTGGCTAGTGATCACATAGCAGAAAATCCAGGAATGCCATTCCTGCGCTCATGATGCTAAACTCAGCATTTGCGCCAGCGTTTCCCAAAAGTCATTCGAGTAAAAATAAAATGTTTTTCACAACCTGTAATGAAAAGATAAAAAAAATCAGACAATATATGAAGAATTTCAAGCAATGTGAGAAAATCGCTATGATTCGCTAACTATTAGCTGTAAGACACACAAGTTAGTTTCAGAGGACCATATCTGCTCTAAACTTTAATTCTCCTCAGATTTCTTTTAGAATTCAGTTAGAATTTATTAAAGCTATTATCCTATTTGTGAAAAGACAAAAAATATATTTCTAAATGCTTTTTGGTGTTAAAATGTAGAAGAAAAATCATAAAAAAATGGTCAAAGTTAAAACCTTGACTAAAATATAATACACTGATTACATTTTGTGGAAAATAGTTTTTATTTATGTAACTTCTGCATAGAGAAATTGGACGTCTCAAAGTTATAGTTTATCTCCATTTCTCAAGGTCACAATGTCATGAAGCAGCACATCTCATCAGCTGGATGCAGCTCTACAAACACAGTGCTTTCTCAGTGACTAAACTGAATTGGAATGCATTCATTTTTGCTAGATATCCATTAGATTGAAAAGCCTGTACATAACTGGATTTAAGTAGAATAACATAAACTGAATTACTTAGTAGTTTTTATGAATTTGCTCATCTTTGGATTATAATTAGATTAAATTATAAAACATCTGTACCTTTCCTGCATTGCATGAAGCAGTTGCTTCAGAAAGTGAGCTTGCCCTGCGCTCACTGCGATGCGCTCATTGTGTCAGAGCTTCGCTAATCTAACATGACAGTAAATAAAACATGAGCAAGTGAACTGTAAACATAATGGAACAAACAAAGACCAACTCGGTGTGACAGGAAAATGTATACACACGTTATTTATTGTTCTGGTTTAAATGATTACAGAGGATAAATTTACATGTAAATGATGTGTATTTAAATGTACTTTGCTGTAGATATGAAATGCAATAAGATATTGTCATTACATTCCACATCAAATTTGCTTTGATGCATTTTTTTTTATAGAAGTCTAACATGAACAATGAAATAAATATTTGCAATCTGGTAACAATAGATGTATGGATATACAAGAAGTTTTATTTATTAACAGCACATTTTTGAAACAAGTGAATCAAATTACAGTTTTTTTTTTTACATAATTAATAGGAAGTTTACTTTAATTTATTTACATAAATTGGCCAATTTTCCATTGGGTGGTTTTGACTGATGATCTACACTAATACATTTTTAGATTTTTTTTCAGATACATAAACTTTCATGTTTCTTTTTATATGTCAAAGATTCAAACTCACAACTGGAATGCCACTCAAATTTTCAGTCAAATTAAACCATAAATTGATATCATCCTGGATCTTCTTGACATGTTTCACTTTTGTAAATTGAAGCTGGTTGTTTGATAAATCCTAACTGCACTATTTATGTCCAAAATTTTAGGGAAAATATTTTTAAAAATTCATACTAATCAGTGTCATTGCAAGCCTTCAGACTCCATCGCTGGACATCTTCTCATCTGAAGTTGAGCTCAAATTTAATCATAACTTGCAGGACATTTCTAAATGGAAAATTTGAGCATTTCTAAAATTTTGCAGCGTTTTAGTCTGCGGCTACGAAAAATGTTTCCAGTTAAAGTGTTCCTGAAATTTCCATCATGGTGCCACATAACTGAAGCTCTCCCAAGTCTCAGAGCTTATCTCCTTCAAAAAAAAAAATCCTTTCATTTCCCTCGTTTACTTTCTATAAATCTTGGTTGTGCACCTACCACCTTCTATCTTTCTTCTCCCCCCCGTCTCCTCTCTCCGGTTTCCTCGCTCTCCCTTTGAGGATGGCGCACGCCGAGTGTTGGCTTGGATAGCACTTGATACAAAAGGGGGTTTGTTTCATGAAATGTTTCCTTTTTTAATGAGCGATGGTGTTCGCTCATTTAATATTCCGCACCGATATCTCTCCGGGAGCTGACTGCGCTTCAAAGCAACAGCGTGGTTGTAAACGGGAGTGGGTGACGGGGGTGCTTCAGCAGCGGTAGTGGTTGAATGAAAGACTTGGGGGACCTCGGTGAGGGGGGGGGTTTCTTATAAAACACAAACACAGGTTTATTTATTCTCCCTGACATATAGCTAAGCTTCCAGCGAGCTGCAGCTCGGTGCAAAGCTCCTTAGTGCCCCCGCCCTGTGCAGGCAAACTATAAAAATATGAGTGATAACAGGTCAGCTCATATTTCTCTCTGTGTGTCTCGCTGCTCCTTGTTTGGATCAACTTTACACACAATTTCTCAGTATAAATAAGAGTTGAGTTGTTTACATATCAATACATATCCTGTACTTCCACCTCACACCCGGTTTCCTCCGTTAGTGGTGTATGAATTTATAAAAGCACCTCACGTTGGAAAACTTTGATCTTTTTTTAATGTATTTTTGTTCTCAAACTTTGCTCTAAGACAAATGGAGATGAGTGTGGAGGTGGCCTGCTGTGCAGAACTCATCCCATCACTTTGGTAATGTGGCAGACCGTGACGCTCTCTGCCCAATACGGGGAGCCGTTCAGCAGACTGGCACCCAGAGCTCATATCCAGGTAAAATTTCTTCCACCGTGGATTTGTCACCCTTGTCATTCTCCCGCCAGTCTGTCTGACACGCTGTCACATTGGTCCATGGAACAAGATGTTTCAATTTCCCAGTGAAGCTTGAATAATTTACTATTGCCTTTGGCTTCCATTGAACTGTGTCTGATATCCTCTTCTAATGTCGTTTCGTACTTAGAATGACCTCCGACTTTTAAGAAAGAAAATAAACGTCCGACTCCCAGCCTGTACGTTGATGTTTCTGCTTTCTCGCTTGCTTGTTATTTAGTTATTTGAATCTTCATATAGATCCACTTTGGAGTTAAAAATAGTGCAACAATCAGTTCAAGGTATCTTCCTGCATCTACTCGGCAACTTTTTTTAATGTTTCAGCTTGTATGCACCAAGCATCCAGCATACTATGCAAAACAAGGTGAAAGAAGACATTTTGTATTTCTCACATTTAAAATAGAAGCACAATAAGCACTGTGTAACACAGACCTTAGTAGAAAATATGCCCACTTACATGTAAAAGCAGAATCAACCAGTTCTGCTGCAGTTTAGTGCTAAATTGTTTTAGAGACTGACGGTCTGGAAAGCAGACGGTTCCAGCAGACATCATCCTGACCCGGGCGCAGCCTTGAGTCGTAATGCAATCAGTGCTTCAAGTAAAATGTTAATATTTCAAAGCAGTTCACAATTTGTTATGTTTGTTATATTTTATCTTTTGCAAGGACACATTTTTTCTACTCCAGCAAAAGAATGTCAAAGTTGAGACTAATTCACTGTTTATCGCCAAATATTGAATAGACAGGGATCATGCATAGCATTATGACCACTCAAAATTTGCTTTCTTTTAAATTATATGGCTAGTAATTTGTTAGGATTTTAATTTGACATGCTGACCCACTACATCCTTTCATTGCTGTTGCCTCTTAGGACAATTTGCCGTGCTTGAAAGCAAAATGCTTCAGGAAAGATTTGAAGAACGCTACAATAAATTTAAGATGTTGACTTGGATTCCAAATTTCTCTAATCCAGATCCAGTTGGACGTTTCTGTTCAGATCTGGACAAACAGGTTTTGCATTCGGGTGCACACACTTCCTGGTTGCACATCAAGGAAATTCCCCGAGTTGCACTTGGGAGGAGACAGTCATGCTTGGGTGTTGGATAATAAAATCTTTGTTGAAGGTCAAAGACAGATCTAGGTTATAGTTGACCACAATCTTATTACCAGCTGGCATTGACATTTTGTCTTGGCTACTTTGCTGCTTTTCCCTGAAGGTAAATATTTCAAATCCAGACTGGGTGCGTATGAAATGCCTCCTCCGACCCCCCCGTCCCCTTCGGTCTGCGTCTCCTCTTCACATTACGTCTTCCAGCTCAACAACTTCTGCCAGGGGTTTCCACATGGGGGCCTCCACTCTGGCAGCAGCCTTCTTGGCTTTGGGGTTAGTGAGCAGAATGAACCAATCAGCAATCTGGAAAAGGGCTTTGATACCAGTAAAGGAATCACAAGGGGCCATTTTGTAATTCACAGCAGTTGTAAGCTCAACCATTCAACTTGCCAAATGTCACGTCAGGCCAGAGAGGCAGAAAGTTGGGGAGAGCTGAGAAACCACCCCCCGTCCTTCTGCCCCCCTAAGGTTGTTTTTTTTTTTTGCCCTGTAATAAACGAGCAAGCACCCACTCACGGTCTGGCAGCCGTTTCTGGAGTCTGCTTTTCTACCTCGGTTTTCTTCTCTCTTCACATAGGTAACATACAAATATTTACCTCTGAAGATTGGATATGCTGCTCTAAATTGTTCCCAGGACTCAGGAGCGTTTTGGTCAGGCCGATGACGCTCAGAAATACGAACAAAAGCGTTGAAAATGTGTCAGAAACTGATGAAGTCCCTGCTCTTTTACAGCCTGCAGACTCACATCCCTCAGGGTTGAGTTTCAGATCTTTTTGCTGAATAGACCTAAGTATTGCATCGTCCTTTCCAAGATGCATGGGGGTGAAATGGCGAGGAAAATAACAGCCAAAACATAAAAAAGAAAGAAAAAAACGAACTTGAGATTTACATGCAGACCTTGCGGGGATGGGAGTGAACAGCAGTCACGCTGTTCTTGAATAAGGCTATGTTCCAGGGGTGAGTCTGCTTTGACTTGAAATAGTGTTTTTGGCTGACGTTCTGTTTAGGCACATTTGGGGCCTGCTCACTGGAAGAAAAGACTCAAGCAAGTAAAAGTTCATTCAATTTTTTACAGCTCATTAGGTCTTTTTTGTTTCCACACGGGAGGCCCCTGAACTCTTTAAAACCTCCCCACGTTCTCTATTAAATCTATCTTCAAGCAAATTAATGGCTCATTGAATAATTGTGAGAATGCTATTATGCATTAAATAAGGGAATTTGGAATGAAATGGGAAGATCTTCTTGTCATATTAATTAAAGGATTCCTTATTCTGAGTGTTATGCTCCATTTTAAATCAAGTTAGTTGAAGTCGGGACGTAACTGGGTACCTAGATCTGGATTTAGGAGGATATTGGCCTCTGGACTGGACTCACTGTTTTGGAACTTCTTTTACGTATGCAAATAAGAATAGATGGATCTATTTACATGTGTTTTAATAGGCAGTTCCTTAATCTTGGGAGATCGGTGATCGGCTTCAAACGTTTGAAAATCAACCACCGTCCCCTTTTTTTCTGCCGTGAGGGATTGACTGACAGACCCGCCCACCAGGTCATGTCTGCACTTGTGCCGTTAACAATAGTCACTGCTGGCAACTTTGGTGACTTTCTCGCTGTATTTAGCAACTTTTCAGACCAAAAAATTGGTATCTGTCAGAATCGGAATCGACAGGTCAAGCTTTTAAACGATTGGTGATCAGTTAGAAAACTGCAACTCCTAATCAAAATGACATTTGTGTTTGTTTAGCTTTCCTCATCTTGACTTTCCCATGTTGTTTTAACCAGCTGACTGGCAATGTGCAGCCAAATTAGTCTTTTTTTTTTTTTAAAGAGGTGAAAGTATAACTAGCAAGATACCCAGAAATGCTCAGCAACAAGTGGCAGCACAGGCCTCTGCTGTTGAAGAAAACTTGGTCACTTTGGTGTGTCATTTCTATAAAAACTTAGGAATGGTATAATATAAAATGTGGGAAGCACAACTTTTAAGAACATTGGCATTCCTTTGCTGGCAGGTAAAGGCCGAATAGAACCTGTCATGCCTGAATGCGAGTAGCTGAAATATACCAAAAATCAAGAAGGTTGTCATAATGTTTGATGGTTTTTTTAATATAAATGACTTACACTTTGTTGGAAAGGTAAAAGTGCCTGACCTTGCACAACTACGGCCTTACGGGTACCAAAGGAAAGAAAAATGTAGCGGCATGAAACTGCATTGCCAAGGATGTGCTACATCTCTGCTGTTTGTGAGATTTAAAGAGACAACTCCTGTTCGAGTTGGTGATGCTCACGAGACGGTCGTGCAAATGAGGGGAATGACTGCTGATGTCAGTGCTGGGGAGTTGAAGGGTTAATCCCATTGGGTTGTTTGCTGTTATGCTCGTGTGATTCTGGAGGAAGTTTTTCTGACCCGATTCCAGGTCAGTTTGTTGTGCGCCGCACTTTGCTGTCTCCCCCATCCTCTCTTTTCATTCTCACACTACTGATGCTTTGTGACTGCCGTCGGGTGTGTGTGTGTTTATTTTTGCTGGGAAGACTCGGGAAAGGATGCACTGAGGCATAAACGCACGTGTGTGTGTGTGTGTGTGTGTGTGTGGGCATGTGCGCGCGCATGACTGTGAGCACAAATGCACACGGCTGCGCGCGGGCTCGAGGCCGAGGCAGCGCCGCGTTGCCGGCCCTGCTCCCCCCCGATCCTGACCCACTTTCTTTTTCCCCGCTCGTCACTCCCTCTTTAATTGCCGCGCAGCACACTGAGGCCATCTGCTCGGCTGAGGCCTGTCGCCATGGAGATGCTGGGAGGCTTTACGGATTTGCTGTGAACTGACCAACAGGGAAATGGAGGTCAGGGGATGGGGGGAGGGTGTTGGACAGTTGTAGGGGTCCTAGAGCTGTAATGTTGACTTTGCACTAGTGCAGCTGAAACACACACATCTTTTTTTTATTGTTGTTATTATTTTATCCAGGAGCCCTGACAGATTTTCCAAATTCCGTCCCTTACTGTAGCCTGACATGAAATTTAATAACACTGGGAGCAAGCTGCGAATTCCTGCACCAAAAAACTGAAAAGTTTTATTGTCAGCAATAATTTCATTGTCTGTATGTCAGTGAAACTTCTTGGCGACTCCCAAGGACAAAACGGAGCTTCCTTAATGCAACCAATTACACCGTTGGTTTTTGCCAACAGAACAGTTTTAGACAAAAGGCTATTTGTCTGTGTTAAGATTACAGTGTTGCCAGATGTATATTTAGCGTCATCTCATCTGCCTGCTCCAATCACGCTGAGCTGTGTTCCTTTATCCTTTCGAATGCCTTTGTATATTTTGCTGCTCGTGCCCATTTCCTTTTCAATGACACGCCTGAGCGGGGAAGCTAGGTTTCCAATTAACACTCAGGCGTATTTCATTGCCTTGGACTGCACAGTTAGGTCACCACACTTTCATCAAGCCTGTATTGTGTGTTGTTGAGGCAGCCAGATATTCCATTCCTGCTTTGCGTGATTATTTGAGCAAATAGCTAAATGTGGTATTTTACTCCGCGAGAATGTTTTCCTTAAATGTCTCTAATGGAGTCTGGGTATTGACCTCTTGGCACACGAGCAGCGCCGGGCTTTGGGAAACACTTTTTGTATTTACTCCTCTTTTAAAGGTCAATATTGGTAGCTGTCATTTCTGAAGTGCCATTTATAGGTCGGTACCTTATTAGTAATCAGGTGGAGTTTGGATCGATGCAGCTCCTGTCCTGTCTGTGTCACCGAAGTGCCAACATTACGACTTGTAAATTAATAGCTATTCCAATCACCTGTGACACATTAAGAGAAAGCGTGCAGCTTAGTGGTGCTCATTCAGGAAATGTTTTGGCTACTGATCAATTTAAATGTTCTAATTAGAGGTTTGCGTTTCACTTTCCTTCTGTTCTGACAACAAATAAATACCATTGATTCCAAAGTTGAGGTTAGCAGAATATAAATGTATAATTTTTATGAATGAAAAAGATATACCTGCTTTTATTTAGTACAGAAAAGCAATGAGTATGTTCCTCCTAAATACAAAAAAAAAATATTACTAGCAGTGTACATTAAGCTCGCAACACGAGACTCAGATTTCTCAATGGAACGTTACTTCAAATTGATTGTGGAAAATTTTCCTATTCACGTATTTTTCATATGAAGAAAGTTTGAGAAACTGAAAAGCAATGCTGCTGCTCACGCTATTGGAGCGACATTCATTTTACTTGTCGTTGATTGGCTTTATTCCAAAGACTTGAAATAATAATAAAGAAGCTGAATGTTAGCTTCTCCGCTAGTGCTAAGATGGCTTCCACTTCACATATTGGTGAATTGGAGGTAAATTTGTTGTTTGCATGATTAAAATGGGCAGGTGTAAGCATTTTCAGAAGAGGTCACGAATGTTTGTAGATTTCAGCTGTACAAAATGTTCCCAGTAAGCACATTTGGATGGTATTAAATATAAACCTTTTTCCAAAAGGTTCATGACAGTATATCATCTGGGACACTGGTTAGAGAGCTTACCTCAGCTTCGCACTGAATAGCTAAGAAACTGGAGAAGGCTGCTATTTTTGTGTGATGAATGAACTGCTAATATAGTCAACCTGTCATGGAAGCCAGTCTAAACTATGATGGCAGGTGTCCACCTTTTCTGTGTGTTTCTGTGCTTATAGTGTGTTTTTTTTTACTAGACTGCCTAACAGAAGTCAGGTTGTCAGAATACGCTGACTTTGATGCCGTCAACATCTGCATAGATGTCTCCGACAGCTTTTTATGTTCCTCCATCACCCACTGGTGATGGAGTAATACAGGAGGCAGTGACAGCGGAAAAGGTAGCCCTGTCAATTTAGACTCCAGTGAGCACTTGATCTCTGAGCTGCCTGAATGTACAGTCAGAGCTGAAGTTAACAAGACAATGTACCCAATACCTGTAATTGGACCAAGCCCTTTTTGGTACTTTGAAAAAAAAAAAAAAAATGGCGAGATCCGTCTGTCAGCTTGCACTTCAGTCAAGGTCGTGATGTTGCGAGCCGGGTGTGTTGTGTTCGCCACGGCGCCCTTGGTCCGATCACAGCTTAGCCAGCATCTGCTGTGCAGAGGTGGGGTGAAGAGGGCTGCACACTTCGGATGGTGCACTGGATTATGTGCTTGGAGAGATTAATCAAATCGTATGATGCCTTCCAATAAAATGGTTACCAAGTTTACTTTCATCCAGGCGGTTTGGCCAACGTTTTCACCTCAAGATGGTTTGAAGGGTATTTTCTGGGTCTCTGCTGTCACTGCCAAAGGGACAGCACAAATATGGTTTGATAAATATGGGCTCAGGGACTGAACTGTCCTTCAGTCAGATTCTATCAGGGAAATGCAATGTTGATCTGTTTCCTTTGGAGCTAGAAATGATCATAGCTTGAAGAACTTTGAGAGAGTTACGTGAAGTGAATAACTGTGCAGTATTTTTCTTACATTTAACAAGTGATTACAAGTTGCAAAGGCTACAACTAGTGGGCTAAGATGGAGAGTTGGCAGATGGCTCCCCTCTTCATCCAGGCAGATATCCAACGCAGATATCCCCAAAACACCGTGGTCTCCAGCAGTAATACTGTAAACTCACAAGGTAGGGATTGGGACCAATGGCGTGTGGTAAAGCCAGAAAGATCTTGTGATATTTCATATATAAACCAGAGTTTCTGTGGAGTCTTAAAAGCCCCTGAAACAGTCGTGCTGCTCAGACCTGTTGTGCCTCTGGGAAATTAAAATCGGTGTGTACTTGTTAATTATCCACTATCACCTTCTTCGTTTTGAGAAAGCCTGTAATAAACAAGCTTTGGCTTGGACATGAGGAATTTGGCATTTGATTTAAATGTACCATGATTAAGTTTTAATGTTTAGAAGGTGTTGAAGTTATGTAACCTTGTGTTAATCACTGCAGTCACATGTCAGGACTGGAAAAACCAACTTAGCCAAACAAGTGTTTTAACACGCCTATGTTAGTAAAGTGTAAGTGATCAGGTAAGTTAAATCATTTATGGTCTCAAAAAAAGCCTTAAATTCAACTTTGAGATTTATTTTTGAGAAGTTATTACACATTAAAAACCACTTGTGGGCCAATTTTAACTTCAGCAACAAAGCAAGGGATGTCACAGGGCTGCAATGAGGTTTCGCAGCACGAGATCTGCCGATATTTTGGAAGTATTTCTTGTCAAAGTGACGTCTATTTTGCATACAAGTGCTGTCACGTTTATATTGGCATGTGACTTCATTTAATGTGAGTTTAAGCTATTAGTGTAAGCTTAGTACACTAATACTGAGCTTAGAGGACACACCTCTCAGAGGTGGGTCCAAGCACCTCTGGCACTCTTACTTTAAAGCAAGAAAGCAGATTAAGACTTATTATTTGCCTCACTTGGTTACATAAGCACTGAAGATTCCTCCGACATTTAAAAAATGTTTGTGTGGGAACACTTTGAATATTTTGTGCAAAAAAATCATCTGAACAATATGTAAGGGCTGTTGCTAAGTATTGCTAAAACCTCATCTAATTCTCAGGAACCCATTATCATGTATTGCAAGCTGGACGTTTTGTTTCATTTCATTTTAAAGGCATCTTTTCAACCTAACGCTGATTGGTTAACTTGCTTAGCAACAGGCCTCTCAAACAGGTACTTAGATTCACATAATCAGGCAAAGTGGTAGTTTTACAAGGCAAACCAATAGTCTATCTCTGTATACAGATAACCCAAGAAAATCCCTAAAACACTGTTGTATTCATGTAAGCAAAAATTGTAAACACCAAGTTAGCAATTAATGAAAAAAACTGTCTGTATAATTGCTGGATTTGACATCATCCACCTGCAGGTTCTTGTCAGAATCCGAGTTGGTTAAGGGTGCTTGTATTAGCCGGCGCAACAAAAGTAAATGTTTCTCTTGGACAGCAGTGGAAGGAAGGGTTCTTCACTATTCAGCAGGAAGGCAATCAACTCAACCACTCAATGGAATATTTATTTATTTACCCTCCCGAAGCCACTTTGGTCTGCAAAATCCCCGGAGAGGAAAACGCATTAAGCCACATACTGTATTTACTTGTGTCTGCTTGATGCTGATGTACGAGGGCAGGCCAGAGATGGAGAATAGGAAATTGATCATCAGTGAATGAGTGTCAGGGGAATCTTGACATCCACAACCGTTTTTCACGCTTTGAGCTCAGAGAATCCCTGAGGCAGGGAGTTGCCACCTTCAGAGAATACAGCTACTTACTAAGTAGATTAGGACTTTGTTGTTAGTTCAGGCAGACGCACTTCAGTGGTGTGCTGTGTTTGATTGTACAAGATAATTGACTCGCCGACGTCTGAGTAGTGAACCCTGCTACGTCTCCTGATGCGTTTTCACTCACAAATGAAGAGTAAGAGCATTCCCATGCAAGGTAAAAACAACAAAACATTCACGAAAGTTACAATCGCACTAGAAGTATGTGCGTGCAAATTATTTGGTTGAATTGTTGACCTAAAGACCTTTGCACAACCGAATGATTTGCAACAGTGCATGCATAAATTGCTGACCTTGAAGGTCTCTGCATTTACAGTTAGTCAACTTAAGAAAAAAAGTCACAATTTTATTTGCAAACATTGTCAGCTTCAAGACATTTTCTTTGTTTTAGAAAAAGTTGAAATGGATTTTGGCATCCTCAGTGGACCAGAAGTTCAAACATAATCACTACAGTTAATAGAAGTGGTAAGATGTCCTCAATAAAACTGGACCTTTAAATACCAACAGGAAGTGGTTTTATTTTAGAACAAAGGAAAAGGCACAGCGTTGTATTAGCAGCTGATTAAACACTGTGCTCTTAGAGAAACCTCATAGTCAGCCATTTGTTCGGCAGTATTCTTGGCAGATCTAGTAAATGGGACAGTCTAAGCACTAATCCCTTCAGCAAAAGTGTGTTTTATGTACTATGAACCCAGAGAATCTCTAACATTCATGAAGAAAAATCCTCAGGTGAATATTAAGAAACATTGAAGCTGAGGTTTTTATGGGGGAAAAAGAAATTATTTTCCAGGTTGCATAAAGATAATATGGCGATTGATGTCTGGTGTTTGGAGGGTGAGCAGTTACTAGGTGCTTTTAAAGGGCCAACACCACACAAAGCTTTAGGAAAAGCTAATTATAAAGCATCAACGTCAGTTCAAATAATATCTGCGCTTGAAAGACTACAAACACCAATTTAATTTTTACATAATATGTATATGTTCTATAACAGCCCTTGATATGGTATTTATGTCTAGTTCTCTACTGTCTGTGTTTCATTTTGTTCCTGCATGTAAAGTTGTTGTGGAAAAAGAGGGAGAACAAGACGAGAATAAATGGAACTGCCCCCCCCCCTTCAAAATAAGAGCATGAACATAAACGTTTAACTGCTTGAAGACGTCACAGCAGTCGAAAGCCAAAACTTCAACACAGACATTGAATTTTATTCAGCTGAAAGTTTAGAAAACAGCCATGTAAGTTAGTGCTAAAGAATTTATCTGGAAGTATTAATGTAGGGGGAGCTAAGCTAATGTTTTCAGAGTTGGCAAAAACACTAAACAAAAAAATTAGTTCAGGAATTAGCGCATTAGTGTGCCAACTTCTGGCATTGCTGTGCATAAGAATGATATTTTTAAAAAATCCTGCAGTCAGAATGCATTTGAAAGTTATCAACAGAGAAGATTGGGCTTATTTACACGGAAATGGAGGTCGGAGGCGGTTCGCCACCAACGAACTTCCTGTTTGCATCATACTGACACTGTAATGTGAATCCAGTGGTTCACTCAAACCTCTATAATATTCTACTTGTTACTCATAAAGCTTTACTGCAATATTCCATTATCTGAAAAATACTTGAAAAAAAATAATCTAGCTTAAATATACATGTAACATAAATTTAATCCATGATTGAAAGGATTTTTTTTATGTGCCTTTGATGCTCGGCTTTCCCACACACCTCAAACAAAGCTGTAGTCTTACAAATCTGTCAAAATCTTAGTAGTGAATCAATGAAAACTACCATTAGAGGCTGTGTCATACTTTGAATTGAGGGTGTTTTTTAAGGGATAGAGAACAGGATCTCCCAGGCATGAATGAGCCCTTTGTGCTTCATGTGTGGACTCATTTGTTTGGCTCATCATGTAGAGACGGTATTGAATTTTATGTGGTGGATGTGAAAGTAGACTTTTATGAATAATGAGAGGATTACTGGCTTTGCTGTTTCATGATGATGCAAGTTTATTTTAATCCACACAATTGTCGACTATTTCTCTGTCTTTGCTGAGCCTAAAACGTGATCCCACAAGTTTCGGGGCTGAATGTGTCGACTGCTTCTCAGCTTGCCAAGTTTTATTGTAAGTCAAATTCGGTTCCCGTCTGATTTCTCTGGTTAAATTAAGGTATAATTAAAAATTTAAATCCTACGCTGTTAATTAATCCTTATGCTTTGCCTTTGTACAATTCCTGAAGTTGAAAATGAACATCACTGTGTTTCTTTTTTTTTTTTTTTTTTCTTGGAAATGCAGCGATAGGCAGCAGGGAAGACTTTTTTAGCTAGTTAATTTAGAGGATTCATTAGATTTAGTTAATTAATATTCTTGGCTTGTTTCGTCTTTCAGATTATTCAGCGCCCTGGCTTCCACCTTAAATATATGATTAATATTTATGGAGACTGTCAAGAGCTGTCAGCCTCATATGAATCAACAAGGCTTCAAAACTGAAGAGCCAACTGATGTGCTTATAAATCACAGGGTTAGCAGGGGAAAATCCCACAAAGATGACTAAAAAGAATCCCATTAGAAATGTGTAACCTTTCTGCAGGCACACATTCGGTGATTTATTAGTTAAAAGCTGTTTACGCTCCTTCCTTTCTATTATATGTTTTAAATATTGGAGGAAATGAATATGTCAAAGAGAGTGAATGAGCTCAGGCAGCATGACCACAACTCATGCATTACAATGGAGATTGTGCAGGCTTCTCTTTCATGCAAATGCGCCTCCGACACATATACACAAACGTATGCGTGCACATCTGTGGGTTAGTACTGTAATTTCCAGTTCTCTGGAGCATCTTGCATGTGCAGAAATATTTTTAGCAACAAGAAGCGCTCTGATTGTCTAACACAATGTGTCAGGACGACAGCGCGTTAAAAGATTCAGTCAGATGGTCCTCAACGAGTTGCCCAGAGCCCCTGCAGAAGGGATGCGTTTGTCGCCAGAGCTGGGAGGGGGTCACGTGCTGACCCCATTGTCTGCACGAGTAAGTGCACTGCGCCGCATCAGTGTGAAGCCTCCCTGCACATAATGAGAGGCTGACTTATCCCAGCGCTTATAGCTAATTGATTGATTTCTCTGGCACAAATACGCCAGACCAAAATTTTTCTTCTCATATCCGCTCAAGTCCGTCAGAGAAGAAAAGGAGCGAGTTGAGAAATGAAAATGGACTCCTTCTTTGAAAACGGAAAGATTTAATATTTGTTTCCCTGGAAAGGAACCGAGATGCTTTATTAGTCTTCGCCTTTCCACCCCCACTCTTGCCTCGGAGAAAGCTGCGTGCCACGGCAGTGCCGGGGAAAAGCACTTTGCAGTAAGAAAAACACATGGCTCCTTTGTAAACACAGAGGTTAATGTCTTATTTACAAGCTGCAGCCTTGCGGTTGACACGTTTGCACAAACGCCTCACTGTCTTTTTTGAGTCGGCGCAGGCGAGGGTGATCGAAGACGGGCCGCCTCCCGTGCCATGTGCTACCGCTGTGAGAGTCTGGTAGACCCCCTCTGAACTTTCAGATCCTGCAGCTGACCTGCTTCCTTCCCTGGCACATTAACTCCAGCAGCCTTGCTGTTTCACAGGAGCAGATGTTCACGAGGTTAATCAGTCTCATCGAGAAGTCTGCCTCTGTTGCCAGGTGTGTCACCCCAAAGTTCACTTTGCCTCACTTTTGTTGCTGCTCTTTGACCCCTGCTTTTCACAGCAGGTTGATCTATTCAAGAGTCTGATGGAATCTGTTTCAGGTGGAAAGTTTCCAAATCATTCACTTTTCATATTTTGTCACGAACCTCAATGTATTTTATTAGGATTTGTTATGGGTCGAAGCAAAGCAGCAAATTGAAAATTATAACTTTTCAAAGTCAATATGGCTGTAGGTCTTTTGGAGTATCTTACCTCTAATGATCCACACCAGAAATACAGACAGAAATTTTAGCTCTTTCTTCTTTTATAAAATATCTCAAGGTCAGCCCATTTGTAGAGAGTTTTTAATAACATCAGATTTTAAGTATTGATATAGATTCCTACTTTGATTTCGTTCCCAACTTCTAAAACATCACGTTACTTTTATCTTAGCCATTCCATTGTCTCTTTGAACACTTTAAGGTCATCATTCTGCTCTAAGGTGAACCTCCATCCCAGTTTTAAGTATTCAGCAGCTTTAATGAGTTTCAGTACAGCTTTGCATTAAGACTATCTCCCTAATTGACCTGTGGTAAGCTCACAAAGTTAGATTTCTCTGTAGAGGCCAATTTTGTGCATGGCTAATAGTTCTTCTGCCAACAGATTTCCCCACCTGAGCTGTGGCTCTCTGTAGGTCCTCCAAAGGTAATGTTGGAGTCTAGGGACATTTGCACCATCCCTGTTTAGTCCTCTTTAAACAAACTCCAGTTGGTTTGGATGGAAAGTCTGGTTCATTTGGGGAAGTGTGAATGTGCAATCAAACTCTGATGCGGACCGAAAAAGCAAACTCTGTTCCGCCTAAAACCTTTGTCTTGGTCCGGTTGGCGTGAATTTTGCAGCGGTTCGATTCATATGTGAATGCCAAGTGGAGGGGAGACCACTACAAAAGTAGGAAGTGGATGACAACACAGCAGGGAATTCTGGGTAAATACAACCAAAACAAACAAGTGAGTCTAGAAGTGTAGCAGTAGCGGGAGAAATGGTTTGTGGTCTTTTACCAAAGACAATAGAGAAATCCCAACATCCGACTCCACCTTTGTCTACGTTTCCTGAAGAAGGAAGTTGCGCTCATTGACTTCTTCAGAGAGTTTTGTGTCGTTTCCTTCAGTGGTTCTTGGTGCAGCGCCACCATAGACGACTGGGCAAACAGGTCTAAGGTTTGGTTCGTTTGATACAGTGCAGTGTGAAAACTATCTGCACCAACAGAAAATGTAACAAATGTTACAGTTTTCAAACTGACACCCGACTATCAGGTGTGGTTATTTCTCTGATTAATGCTCTGCTTGCCCAGCCTTTCAGTTTAAGTGTACTGCCATCTCCTTTGTGGGTTGGAGTTGTGCAATACTTTTTCTATTTTCAGATAAAGGATTGCTCACAGAGTTTTCAAAAGCTTGGGATATTGTATATTTAGTACCAAACCCTCCCTTCAGTTTGTTCACAACTTTCTCCCTGACTTCTCTGCTGAGTTCCTTGGTCTTCATGTTGCTGTTTTTTCACTAAAGTTTTCAAAAACCTCACAATGGACACCACTTACCGGCTCAGTGATATCTGCACGGCATTGCTTGGAGTAAAGGTGGTTGAAAACAAATGCTTGCCACACTTTTAAGATTTTCAGTGGCAAGAAAAAAATTAAACCATGAGATTTTATTTCTACTTCACAATTGTGCTCAACTCTATGCTCGTCTGTCATTGCACCGAGGCAAAATAAACAAAAGTTCAAGAAGTACAACTGCTTTTGCAAGGCACAGTATATCTCCCTCCTTCCAAAATGGCAAGAAAGTGAAATAAACAAGGATGTTGAAAGTTCTGAGGTCTCGGATGACGTGAAGATTTTTATTTATGGAAGGAAATGGCAAAGTGGTCATGACATAGCTCAAACAGTTTTCCTTTTGTTTTGACTAAAGCAGTCACCGAATCCTGCTGGCTGTCTCCGAGGGCTAACTTCAGCAAGATGACAGCAGCAGAATAACAGCGCAGCCAAGGAGGAATCTCAGAACACCTTGAGTTTGTTTCAGCTATGCTCCATCTGTGTTATTACATCGTGTCAAAACTTGTTTCTGGTGACTTTTTTTCTCTTTTTTTCCATGTTGCATTTAACTTGATTTCACATTGTATACCAACTTCAGTTCACACTATTGTTCTGAGGATGTTTAAAAACTCACAAGGGTTCTCAACTTATTTTGTTTAAAGCAGTGAGTGCTTATTTTTTCTCCTGCGCTGATTCGGTCTGTTCCCGTTGTAACTCAGACAGCACTGCCTTTGACAGAGCAAGGCTAGAGATGTACATCAAAATGCCAGGCAGATTTCCTTTTATATCAGCTCTTGGCAGCGTATTGCCTTTGTCTGCAACCAAAAGGGATAAGTTTTTTTTTTGGTTTCCAGGGATCAAACAGAACCAACGTTTGGCACACATAGCTCATTTTAAACTGGATTTTAAACCTTTTAAAAACATCAGAAATGTTTAACCTGGTAGTGAAATTGTTCAGTATTTCATTCCTCCAACTTCATGTGCATGTGTGTGCTGTGCTTAAGGTCCCTCTCCTGAATGCATCCCCGGGATAGTTAATGGCTGTGTCTTTTTGCTGCAGTGCTGCAAGCTGACTGTAACGTGATGGCATTTGTTCTGTCTGCCCAAGGCCCGGTCTGTCATTGTGTATCAGCCCAGCCAGTGGCCATGACTCACGCATGAACCCTCTGGGTATCAGAGCTCACTGAGAAGACACAATATTTTATAGTTGGAACAGAAGGAGGGGGGAAAAGCAAAAGAAGAGCGGGGGCAACATTTCAGCGGAGGGCGTGGCACAGCATGGATGGAGCTGATGAGTTTGTGTTGAGGGCTGTTGTCTCATCCAAACAGCAGGGGATTCAGAGGGGGCTATCCAGATATGAAACTGCCCTTTGTTTCTGAGCACAATGTTGTGCTAAAAGCTTTCATTATTAGGACAGATTTGGAGAATCTGTATGTGTTTCTGGTTTTGTTCAGTGCATTGGAACCGCTTCATCTTTTTGACTTGGTTGTGACAGACCAACATGAGGCGTCAAAGGAAAAATTATACCCCATATATAATAATAAGAGCTGCAGTAGGCAACTTTTATAAAAATTTATATTTTTTACATATTTGCTAAAGCTGTAATTATGTTGTGAACAGCATAAGATGAGACAGATAATCTATGAAAACAAAACATCCTCTGCCTTCTCCCTGTGGTCCTACAGCCAGCTGCAGAAATGCACCACTTCTAGTCAGAATCAGCCAATCAGAGCCAGGAGGTGGGCCTTAGTGCCGTCAATCACACTCGTGAGCACGCGCGTGCAAGCTTAAGATTGCTGTTTGTGGAGAAATGTGGTAAATCTCCCAGTCAAACTATAAACCAAAGCCCAAATGCAAATCTGTAGTAAAACATGAAAACTGACGCCTTCTATCCACTTAGTTTCAAATTTGGTGTAGAAAAATGTACACAAACTTTCGCCTCTGTGTGTAAAGTTGACGGTGGCACATCCCAAAACAGCTGTAAATGCTTCACCTCACAAATGGAACCTATTAAATCTACATACTTACTGATTTAGAAGGCACAAATGAATGCCACACTTTATTTGTAAAAGCGAAATGTGGAAAATCATGTAAAAGTTTTCAGTTATACTCTACTTTGTGTTTGTCTATCATCTAAAATCCCACTGTCATCAACCAAGTTTGTGCCGTGTTTGCTTTTGCAAAGCAGTGTGACTGATCACTGTGCTCCCTCTGTCACATTGCAGCCGCATGCTTTTACTCTGAATTACTTGTGAGGTTTTCTTTAAGCATGTGTAGACTTGAGCCAGCGAGTGATTTAACTCCGTTCCTGCTGTCAGTAGATGCATGTGCCGGCATCAGCAGTGATGGGCACCCGCGCTCCCAGGGACAAGCCTGCAGACTACATCTGTAGGGGACTGCATACAACTGTCATGCAGGCTGTGACCACATGACAGCTGTTGACCGAAAAATTTCTGTTTCGTACAACTTTGAGGGGGGAAAAAATAGTTTATCCGGTGACAGCAGGAGCCCAGGCTGCAGAGCAGGGCTTCTATCTGCTGCTGAGACAAGTCAAACGGATTTGTTGGCGTTACGTTTTTTTCTCGCCACCGCTCCTGTCAGGTTCAAAGCCTCCGTGTGGGCTGCCTCAGTCTTTAAACGTGGGTTGTGCACCAATGTGTCATGCCTCTATCACCGCTGATCAGAGCAGCAGCCAATAAATACCCGCTGCCGCTGCAGAGCCGTTTGATCTGGGGACTAAATGTGGATTTTAGTCCCGAATCAATGTAGTGATTTAGTGTCTCTTAGTGGTGACAACACAAGCCAGATGTTGGTGTTAACAGACTGTTTTATTCTGTGGGAAAAAACCTTATATTCCTCTTTGCATCCAGCTATTGTTTCCTGTTTTTGCAAGCCGAGCTATTCTTTGTGCTCCATTGTTGGGTTAGATTCCAGCAAACATAAACTTTCACGACTGTGGCTTCATTCCCTTTCATAATATGGAAAATTAAGGAGAGCAAAAGCAGCGGTTACTCAATTTAAAATGTCACAATTACTTTTAAACTTGGCCACTCTCACATATTTGGCGATATTCCTCTTCACGTACCCCCCTGCTGCTCTCTGTGATAGCTTCATCTGACACACTGACGCCTTTTCAGAATCATATCCATTAATAGATGTCAGGCCCGAACCCCCACATCTACCACCATTGCCTCCCCCGCTCCCTGACAAAAACACTGGGTCGTTGTATAACACCATCTATCATCCCGGAGCCTTTGTTCAGCATCCTGTCTGATACGGGGGCCAGCAGCCAGTGTGAGGGTGGCATCCTGCTTGACAGGCCAGCACAGATGCTAAATGACAGTGACACAAAGAGGGGGCCCTCCACACAGGTCCTGACAGGGCTGTTTTCCATACAGAAGAGGCTTGACTCGACTTAAAGGCCCAAACTGAAATGTAGATTACAGCTTGACTCTTCAAGCCCCTTTGGGTTACTTTTCCACTTCCAGATTCACCTCAGTGGGAAACAATTAATTGTTTATTTAACACTCACTGGGTTTTTTTTTCTATCTTTGAATTGGTTGGAGTCATCATTTTCAAAATGACAGTCAAGGAACGCGGCTTTATTAGAAAGTGCCAACATTTTGGCCCCGACTGCTGAAGTGTCCTTGAGCTCGAAACTGAACCATTGTGTGTCCCTTTTTCCAAGTCACTCGATCAGAGCATTTGTCAAATGCCTCAAGAGAAAGAAGATTACATTATTCACCACAGTGTTTCAGTTTACCTTGTTTCCATTTTTCTCTGATGCCCTGAAGGAAAACTGCTCCTCTACACCCTTTTGTTAAAACGCTGAATATAAAGTAGTCTCATATCTGCAGTCACATCTGTTGTCGCTGTGTCGATACCAAGACACGTCTCCTTGCTGTAGTCGGATTACGCAGCCCTTGCAAAGTTGTCTTTCTTGCTTAGGTGTGTCAAAGCTGGCTTTTTTATTTGTATCAGTACTGTTCATGCTTGTGCAGTACACTGTATCATCTGGAGACCGTAAGCTTACAGGATTAGACTTATAGTTTTCACACTCAGACGCTTGCTGAGCTAAAAAGAAACTAGCTTCGGTTTTTGTTGTAACCTGTTCATGGGTCAAATATAGATCGATCCAGACGTGGGTCGATTTATAACAAAACATAGTTGGTGACGCTTTTTAACCAAGATGTGTTCGGTTTAAACTGAAACTTGGTAAATTGGATTAAAGCTAACAAAGAGTGGCTGTTTTAAAAAGTTACTATTTTAGTCAAATTAACCTCATAATATCATAGCAGCTATTAAAACTAATTTAATCAAACAAAATTAATGACTAACCGAATATTTGGTCAATTAGCTTGTGCTAGCCAATTAGCACTGAAAGACTAACGATAGTTAATGAACAAAATGTTAAGTAAACCTTCTCTACTGTGAATTTATCAGTAGCATTGTTGATGTTATCACTACTATATGTCTTACTGTATCCTCTCAAAGTGTATCATCAGTAAAGTTAATGTTTTTGAACACTTCTGTGAAGAACGGTAAAAACATTTTCTCCTTTTAATGTTAAGGTTAGAGGAACTAAACCAGTTATACCATTTTTACAAGAGTTTTCACATGACAGTCTTCGTGTTTCTGAAATGTTTGACATAATTAAACAAAATTAATGATCCAAATAGTCTTGGAAAAGTTAGATTTTTTTTTAATTCTCCTCCCAATATGAAGTGGTTTGTGAAGAATGATAAAAGCACATTTTTCAATTAAAGAAACAAAAATGCCATTAAAACCAGAGTGTTCACCAGCCTTTGTGTTTCAGAAACGTTGTGCAAAGTCTCCAAGATGTTTGGCAAGTTTGCTTTTTGGACACACCAAAAACCTCTGTTGGGTCCTGATGATCAGACATTCTTTTAACTGATCAAAAGTGAATCCGTTTACTTTCCCAGTGTTTTACAAACATGTGGCCTGCAAGCTATTTTATTAATGGGTTAATTTCAAAGCACTTTGGACTCAACTTTGATGTCCAGTCAGCCCCTTTGTGTGGGATCCATTAGCGAGACGAAAAACACTGCCTTTATTTGCCTCTAGTGAAATGAGTGAAACTGAAATGCGGGGTATTTATAGATATGAGGTAGCTCTGCTAGGATGTGCCTCTTTGAATCCATCAGCCGAAAGAATACACATAAAAGCAAAGAGCAAAGGACGTGCAGGGTGGCACTATCAAATGTGACAGAATATCCACATGGAGCCGGCGTGTTTGTGGATGTCTGGTATTTCTTGAACAAGGGTCAGTGGGATATCTGAAAATCACATTTTACAAATTTATGTGTGTTAAGAGTTGGTGGTTTGTTGAGAAAAATTCTCTGAGCGACTGATGCAAAACTCAACTGGAGTTTGAAACCAGGAGTATATGACTTAGAGGTGTCACCAGAAGGAAAAAAGGTCTGGTCAAAAGGTGAAAAAGGAGACAAATGATGACCTGCAGGTGGTGAATAACATGTAGATAACACTTAACCAAAACCTGAGTCTTTCTCAAAACTTAATGAATGATTATAGATAATCTAATCTCCTCTGTCAACAGGCATTTCTTAGCTACAGCTAAATGGGATTCTGCTACATTCCTCTCAACATTTCCAAACACTCTAAAAGCTGCTCCATTATCCACACAGCCACAGGGCCTCAAAAACATTTTATGACAAGTTCAAATAAACACAGACTTTTCACGTTTCCCCATAATGACAGTCATTTCATAAACAATGCAGTGGTTTTCTGTTTGTTGATATGACAAATGTTCTTTGTTTATTACCTGGTTTATGTTCACTCCGAATTCTTGAGGAAAAAAAACAGAAATACTCCAGAAAAAGAAAAGGTTATCGACCCTGGGCTCAAACTCCACAATGGCTGCTGTTGTGTAAAAGTACAGATGGCACACACATAGTATTGTTTTTTTTATTTGTTTTTATTTATTTAAATATTAGTAATTAGTATTTCTTCAGAGGATTTTTAGACATCTTAGATGAATTTATTCATCTTGGTTTTTACCTTGGATTAATCACTTAATCTTAATTTTAGCATTTTTCTAAAGTTCCACCAAAGGAACTCAAAAAACTTGGAAACAGTGACATGTTTCCAAAGCATTAGGTTGCATTTTGTTGTTACTAAAACATTTAAAAATATATTTTTTGTAACTGCTATGATTCAACAATGTACATACTAGGCTTTTACTGATCGGTACCAATGTATGGTTTTGTTTGATGTCTTATCTGCTCATTTTAAGTTATATTTCATCCAAAAAAGGAAAAAAAAAGTTAAACTAAAAAGACATGGGCGGTGTCAACTTACTAAGAGTCTTATCAGAGCTGATCAAAGTATAATTGACTGATTTCCATCTCCTTCTAGTTGATTGGTACGTCTCTAATACAAACAAAATGCAAACAAACTCTGTGAAATAAGCACAGCCTTTTCTGGCTAGTGTTTGTCATTTCTGATTATATTGTTGTTTCCAACTAAAATTGAATGAACTGCAGCTTCTTGTTGACCGATCTTATCTGGTCTGAGAATGACCACTTTGCGCCACTCATAGAATCAAAGGACAAAGCTTTTTCTCGAACAGATAAAAATGGCAGCCAGAGCTAAATATCTTCCTATCCAGAGGCTTGCATTCACAAAGCAGGTTGTTTTAACTCACCGCATTCCTTTCACTAAGACTTGAATTGGTTTAACTACGTTTTGAAAAGACAGACTTGCATGTGCGTCGGTGGAATGTCAGACTACTCTGACTTTTTCTTCTTTGACAACACGGCGGTGCCCTTTTTAGCAGCAGCATTTTGATACCATCTCAGGGTATAAGTCAGCTCCATTTCTACTCAAAAGGGTCCTTCACATTTGCCATTAAAGATATGGATTTTAGTATGCAGCGAAGACATCCGATATCTCTGGGAGAAAGAAAAAAAAAAGCCTCAGTATCTCCAGAGCAGGAACGGAGTGTCAACTTTATCTTTTAGGAGACCAAATGTCTGACATTTACTTCATCATTAGCTACTTCTATCTAACTTTGTGAACTGCGGGGTTAATGCACTTGAAAACTGGATACTGTGATCTTGCTATAAAAATGTTGAGAAACTAACATAAAAGGCTGTTCTTATCCAGTTCACCACAAGAAAGGGTTGCTCATCAAAAAGGGGCTTAGCTTTCTCCTTTGGGTTCAATTCAGCTGTTTTGTTCCCCAACCTCCTTTTTTAATACCAGAGCTCCTACACAAAGGTATTTTCCAGAAAAGCGATGGATGGATGGATGGATGGATGGATGGATGGATGGATGGATGGATGGATGGATGGATGGATGGATGGATGGATGGATGGATGGATGGAAGACTAAATGAACTTAAAAATGGATAGAAGGTAGAATGGATGGATGAAAAAGTGAATGGATGGACAGAAGAAATCAATGAAGGTGAAAGGAACTGATTAGCAAATAAAAAAATGTAATACCTGGGAATGAATGTGTTGAAAAAGAAGAAGAGATGGATGAACAAGTGAGCAGATCAATGGAAAACCAAATGGATTGAAGGAAGGATGAACTGATTGAAAAAAGGATGGGTGAAGAAATGAATGAATGAAAGACTAGGGGAGTGAAAGGCTTGAAAATGGATGTATGGATGGATGGAAGCCTACAAAAGTAGAAACACTCTTCCATTCTATTTTCTTTTTCTGCATTTTTCCAGACTAGGTTATTTAAGTCAAATTCCCAACTTTTCCCAGCTGCAGCCTGTGCCGCCTGAACCCAGATCACCTGATCTGCCTGGTGTAACTTCATCCCTCCGTCTGCCTCGTTCTTTATTGCAGAGCTGAAATTCCACCCTGCTTCCTCAGAGACCTCACTTCCTCGTTCATGTTTTCATACGCTGCTGCCCTGCGTTTCATTCACATTTAAAGAAACTGAACAATTGGAGAGATGATTAATTTAAATCCTTTTCATAAAACGAAGCATGCATTCTCTTTCAGAAAGCGACAACTTTCTTTGCCTAAATTACCATCATTGGAAGCCTAATAAGGGGCAGGTGAGACGCAGCCGAATCACCTGCTGCTGAGCACAAGCTGTTTCCTGTGACAGCTTCATCTTGGAGACCGTATTCTCCAAGGGCCCGAAGCCTGCGCAGGGATCACTGAGAGCGTTTAAGATTACATGTCCGCTGGCAGGGAGCAGCAGATAGGTGAAAATAATTGGCCTCGTCACCAGCCGCCCCTCCAACCCCTTCCCGCCGTGACGACAAACAGAGTGGCACGGCGAGGCGTAAGAGGAGCCCCACCTCGCGACGCCCTCACCAGCTACTCGTCTAATCATCGGCAACGCTCTTACCCGGCTTCTGTGGCGTATAATCAAGAGAGGGAACCCTTCTGCCCCCCCACTGATTGGGTGTAAAAGAGGTTGCAGACCTAGTTTCATGCAATTAGCGGAGGAATGCCAGATGCTAATGGAGCTCAGAAGTGTTGGCAAAGCGTTACGACGGGATTGTTGGGGCGGTAAAGAAAAAAGAGGTCATTTGCCCACAGGAAGAGCAGCGCGGTATAGAATATGAGACAATAAACCGGAATGGACGTTTGGGAAATTAGCCGTGCTTTTTGGTTCTGGGACTTATCGAGACACGGCATTGTGGGAATGGAAGATGGTTTGGGATAACATGATAAATATTATTGAAGTAATGCAGATGGCGAGGCACAGGGGGAAGACTCGGGAGGGAAACAATACTGAATGGGTATTTCTGTGGTAATTACTCACTAATTTGTGTTGACGGCAAACGCGGGGTTGATTCTTTCTGGAGACTTTGGGCCCGTTCTGATTGGTGACAACAGAGGGGAGGAGACCTTTTGTGTTCAGGCAAAACAGCTCAAAAGGGACAAAAGGAATTAAGCATGGCTGATGTAAATGTCACGTTTGAATATGTGACCCGAATATACCAAAGAGAAGCGTTTTTATGATGGTTTAAAGGGCAGCGCCATACTTCAGACGAGCTACGTGCTAGGAAACGTTCTGTGGGATTTATCACTACTAGAGGTATTTTGCTCAGGTTTTGCATTCGCATTACCAGGTCACCCTGATAAATTGCTGAACTATTACTCTAAACTAAATTAACTGGATGTTTTCGGTGCGTTCATCAGATCGGTGGCTCTCGTTTAGTGTCCTTCAGATTCCATCATAATTCCAGTGCCATTTTTCATGGCAACACAAGTATTTCCAAGCACAATTACTTTGTTAGTAAAGAAAAAAAAACATGTATACCCTGCTTTTACCTTGCATTGCATAGCAACATGCGAGGCAACACTTTCTTGGACTTCTCAAAGTGACCATTGGGACAATATGATGGAACATCGCTTTCATTTTGGACCTTCAACTTGTTAAAATCTTGAAATACACTGGTAACCCTAGCAGGTCAGTGAAAAATCATTGGTATTCATAATGGCAGTAAGACAGAGGGAGGGAGCACTGCAGAGTGCTCACCAGCACTTCCTATGTATCATGAAATGTAGCACAGTAGACCACAGCCTATTTCTGGATTTCTTGTGTGTGTGTGTGTGTGTGTGTGTGTGTGTGTGTGTGTGTGTGTGTGCGTGTGTGTGTGTGTGTGTGTGAACTACAACTCCAAATTATTTGTGAAGAATCCAGCTTTCCAGGGAGTTTTTTTTGTAGAGGATATCTAAAATATTCTAAAGAAAATGCAGCTGGAAGGCTGAAGTACATTGACACAATGCTGCTAATTAGGTTCCTCTGAGCGTATTAATGCACGTCGAGGTATTTTTGGTGACTGAATAGGTTGTTCTGGGTGTTTTTTTGGAGATGTTCGCCAATGTCAGCTATTGTACCTAACCCCCATAAATATGGGGGAATAGCAAAAATGTTAAAAATGTTGCTTTGTTTTTGTTTTAAAGTTTTTTCCCGCTTTTGATTGTTGAAGTAAAATACATTTTACACTTGAGTTTATTTGATTTATAGTTTTCAATGGTCATTTGGACTTGGCAGACTAATGCACATGAGAAATCTAGAAATAACCTAATTGGTTGGATGCTTCGTTTACCTCCACTAAAACAGTTTTTTGATCTTTGCTCAAGCCAGTAGGTAACTATTGGATCAAGACCATTTCTTAATTGGTGTTCTCTGGCTAGCTTATGGTTTTTGAAGTGCATTGCTTTTTTTAACATCCTAAATGAGTGAATGTCACAAAAAATGTTTTAATTACACACTTTTGCTTCCAAGATGTTTTTTGTCTTCAAGGTTTTTCATTAAAACATTAATCTTAAAAGAAGGAAAAGGAATGGAAAGAAATGTTCAAACCCTTTCAGCTAATATGTATGCAGAGACTGTTTCCTTTACCTGGCTGTGAATGCAAAGATGTTCAGTCTGCAGTAACAAAACCTGCAAAAAAAGGGGGTGTGTATTTGTTTGAAATGTAGAAGCTGTCTTGGATCACATGCTTAAACACCCTAATAGTTAATTTGGAGTCCATAAAGAGGCAGCCGTGCAATGGGAAGGCTTTGCAGAAAATGAGGTGCAACATAAGGCAGCACATAGCAAGTTCAGATGTAGCACGTTCATCTCTCGCTCCGCTTGGCTGTATTCCTGTTAGTGAACCAATTAGACACACAAACCATCACAGACCACCCAAAAGTGCATGCTTAAATTGGGAGATTATTGTAATTGCAACTTATGCTGGTAGTTATAGGGGATTGTAAGTCACAGATCCGAGTAAATCTGCACTGCAGAAAGATCTTAACGGTTCCTCCTTGCCGTCTCTCGGGTGTTCTGCCATATTTTTCCCCTTTGTTTGCCCTTCCCTGCTCAAGAACACAGTGCTGCCAAAGTGTCACCAGGGTTTTTAAATAAATAATCATAAAACGCATTTATCAGATGACAGCTCTGCCTTCTCTTCAGCCCTCAGTGCGCAGCTGTGCACCCGTGCACGCACTCACATTTTTCTCCAGGAAGTTCAGGTTTGAGCTCTGACAGGCAGGACAAGTCCCTGCCTGCACCTACAACGACAAACTGTGTCTTAGCCACTGTTGAAACAAGGGCATGTAATACCATGGGCTCAGCCCACTGAATGGGGCTGTTGTTTGGCGGTTGCCATGTGACTTTTCTGTTTGTGAATCATTCTTGGTGTTCATCAACATGTACAGTTTACACGTAGCTTGACGTCTTGGAGAGATCAGGGAAGATAGTTGGACTCTGGAGAACTGTCACGCATCTGAAGCTTCACTCTGCAAAACGGAGAGTCGCTTCACTATTAGCACTCTTTTTAGATATTTTTTTAAATTTTACAGCTACAAACTACAATGTATTGGGACTTTACATGACGTACCAACACAAAGTAGTTCGTAGAAGTGAAGGAAATAAATCAGTTCTATAAAAATTATAAATTCTGAATTGACTCAAAATGCTCAACAGTTTATTATAAAATAAGTTTAAGTTGCACGTCTTTGCTGCTCCTATTTGCAAGTATACTGCATATATCCAGTATACTCCATTTCTCCATTTCCAGTATCCAGTATAAATACTCGCAATGCATGTCCACTTGTCCGTTGTGTAGTCTTTGAATAATTTTTTAATATTATTTTTAATAAGAAAAAGCCTTAAAGGTAAGGTAACATAATAACTTGACTTAAATAATTTATTCCCAAACCCATATTTGTGTCAATATAAACTGATTTGATACAACATGGAACCTTATAGGATTGTTTTAAATAAGTTATCCATTTGTTTGCACTGTCTTCTCTTCTCGTCACTCACACAATTTAAACAGAAAAACTGGTTTCTGAATCAAATCGCAACCCTAAAAACTGGATCAAATCAAATCGCTAGACACTGAAAGATTCATATCTGTAGTAGGTAATATTTTGAAATAGTTTTCAAAAATCTAACCTTTGCTTTTAATGATCTCTGACTGGATCTCTGGCATAGCTTCACTGTTTTTAGTTCGATTTATTGATTATTAGCCATTCGCACATTATGATAAGGATGCAATAATATGAAAATGTGAACCAATATTAATATCCAATATTTATATTGCTTTTATGGCTTTTATGTGCGACTGCTACGTAATTAATACATCCCCATCAGTTTCAATAGATAATCATGTGTTGACAGGTTTGAAATTGTGCCGCCTATCCTTTATCTTCCACCTTACAGCTACTCTGTTTTGGTCTGGTGACTAAAACAGGAAGGGAGGAAAGGGATTGTAAAGTGACAAAATGTGCAAAAATATAGGCGTCAATAAGGCCGAGAAAACGCGTGGTTGACCTTGGTGCAGTTGTTGGGTCTCCATGTGTGGTTCTGACCGCCCTAAAGGCACAGGCAGCTACTGAGTGGCTGTCAAACCCTGAATCTTGTTTGCACCAAGCGGCGACGGAGACGTCTTGAGCTGGCAGCTGCTCCCGTGGGGTTTCCAGGCGTCTCGTATTGGCTGTGTCGTGGTTAGAAAATGTGTAGAAATTATACGTGACTCTGGCCAGAGAGTAAGCTGCGGCGGGGGCGGCCACACCCGACTTGCCCACATGTCTGCACTGAACCAAAAAAAGGAAGAGAGAGAGAAAGAAAGAGCACCATGGCTGACATCAGCTCCGGCCTGAGCAGTTTAACCGGTCTCTGGAAGGGAGACGTAATCCAGAAAAGCCGTTAAAGTCCTCCACAGGTGGCTTGGACTGGTGTGTGTGTGTGTGTGTGTGCGTGTGTGTGTGTGTTTTTGGGTTGGGGGTGGGGGTTATTTGTACAGTGTCTATTGCCATTAGGGATTTGTTTGTTTTGTGGGAGAAGTTGTTGACGCTGTTATTTAGACACTGTGAAATCTGAGGATTACTGAGGCCGACTTTGCACAAGTGGACCCTGCCATGGCTAAGTCTGTCACAAAAGTGATGCATTATGGAGAGGGCAGTGATGCATCCTTATTTCTGATTCACTGTCATGAGGAAGCGGGGCCTGCTCTGAGTAGTAATCCCGCTGAAAGTCATTACGGTCCTTCCAGGTGAAGGAAAACAAAGCAAGCGAAATAATGGAGCGTAGCCACAAAGACGGGGCTTAAACTGCTCGTGAGAAAATAGCATTTTTATTATTTAACAAGTTTCACAAGAATATGTTAGAACAATAAATGATTTAGAAGGTGATGGATGCTAAAATAAAGTGGAGTAACATTAACAGTATCTAATTTAACCGGAGTTCATGCATCCATCAGGTATATTGAGTCTAAAGAAAATGCTCCGTTTATTCATGTTGTGTTATTATGAGCTAACCGTCAGGCCAGTTTGAATGTATCATTTAAAATTGCTTTATTTAGTCATTGTTATTCCACCCACATGGCCATATTGTTCACATCATGTTCTTAACGCTCCAGATAACAATAAATTTATCGAAAAATGCTTTTTATATGCTGTATAGTATGAAGTATTGATCGCGCCAGTCAAAACTGCATCATGAAGAGGAAACAAAAACATATATAAGTCAAACTATGAGAAAAAGTGAGATGTCAGTCCAGAAAATACAGTATTTGACGTGACAATATAATATGAGAGAGAAAAAAGTGAAGCTTGTCTGCCCCCTCCCCACAGCGGAGCCTGTTCTGGATGCTAAGGCTAGTTAGCATAGCCACTGATAAGCAGTTTTCCTGCAGTGGTAAGTTGTTTTTCCATTATTAGCACACTGAGGGAAAAATACATATTTTCATAAAAGTTGCCTACTGCAGGTTTAAAGTTTTTTTGTTGTTCATACAGATGAAAAGTCCATTGAAGTACATTTCTTATTTAATCTTAACAGACATTTTTAACCTTATTTAGAGACCACAACTGCACATGAGTATCTAAAATACACAAATACTTGAGACCTCTTCTAAAAACACTCATGACTGCCTACTTTAATAGTTCAAACACCACATAAACCTTGATGTGCATAACATATGAATGATGGAGACTGTCTCAGAAACTAACATCTCCACTCTGAGGTACAGCCAATCAGCGCCAAGGAGAATAAATACCGCTCTCTGATTGGCTGCTTTTCAAACGCCGGCCAATTAAATGTTAAGTGGTATTTTGTTTTGAATATTTCAGATTCACTCTATGAAAAAATATACAAATAGGCCAACTTTCCAGGAATAATTTGGAGTTACATTCGGCATAAAAATACTCGGAGATGCGGGGATCCATCGCACTGCCTGGTCTTCATCTGCAGAGTGTGATTTTTTTTAATTTTTTTTTTTTATTTCTGTGCTCCAGGCTCTCTGGCTTCTTCCAGAAACGTGTGTGTTAGGTCAACTAACCTCTAATTGTTCTTGGGTGCAAGCATGTGTGTTTGTGGTTGTGTTGGACCAGTAATGGATTGGAGAGCTGTCCAGGATGTACCTGGCCTCTAACTTAATTGCCTCACAGAAAAAAAATAAAAAAGGGCTGTCAAAGTCCAGTCCTCGAGGGCTGGTGTCCTGTACATGTGTCTCGGCCTTAATACACCTGAATCAAATAATTGGGTCATTAGCAGGACTCTGTTGCACTTGACTGTACTCTGTGGAGTTATTTCAACCATGTGAACAGCGGCGCATGTGAAAGTTGCAGGACTGACGTTCAACACCCCTTACTTAGAAAATGTCTGCTGTTAGACGGGTGTTCCTTGTCTCGTTTATAAATCATTATTTCACTTTGTTAATAAACTTTATTGCAATCATTTCTATTTATTGAAACACATATTTTTTTATTCCAGCTTATTCAGCAGTCATAAAGTTCTTGTTCTCGCTTTAGTGACTCAATCAAAGACCGCCTCATTTCATGCGGGTTTTTGTAAGCTAATGAACGGTGAGAGATAAAAGCAGAAATAAAAGAACAACTGGACAGATGTCCTTGTCTTTGCTGTCATTAAACAGTCTTGCTACGACTCAGCGAGTTTGCTTTATGTCTTTGAAAATTATTATACCGTGTGCTGTTTGCTCATGCTTTTTACACCCACCTTAAAGCGCTCTGTTTCTTCTCAATGGCACATCTGCCTGCTGCTTCTATGAAACAGGTGCCAAGGCTGGGAAGCAGGTGTGTTGTCGAACATGACCCAAGTATTAACATGACGCGTCCTCGTTTATCAGGCTGAATGCAGCTTTAACCCGCCGATGACTGCGCACCCTTTCAGCCTTGCATTATAGTCTAAAAAACCCTCTGAGAACTCAATGAATGCCTCTTGCACTCTGTGGAAAACTCATACAAAGACGAGCTGTAGGGGGGGAAAAAAGCAGAAAAAGTTTGTTGAATTAGTTTTTTTTTTTGTTTATACCAGATAATATTTCACCTCCAGTTTGAAGAGTGCATATTTAGCTTTGTACATTTTGTCATCTGTAGTCAAAAGCGGTCACATTTTCTGACAAGTGCTTAACAGATTTGGCTCAAGAGAAAAACAAACAGGAATCAGGCGCTTCGCAGCTAGCACTCATTTACGAAGTTTGAGCTCATGAATTCTACCGATTTACTCATATGTTATGTTTTACGTGTGTCTGTGCTTCAGTTAGACTACCCACAATCCTTTGCTGCATCACCATCACTGTCATATAACCAAACATTTACCAAGTGACCAACCATCCCCACTCCCCGTCCAGAAACAGGCAATAAGATGAAAATGAATATCAGCTGTTAATGTTTTATTTATGAAACCGATACAGATCTGTTATAATACTGACCGATACCGATGTTGGTGCTGATATATCGTGCATCCTTAGTCATAATCTTCCTGTAGGATTTACATTTAAGAACAATGTTGACTTTGTGTCTGGCGAACCATTAATGAACATTTGTGATAAGAAAAAAAAAGTTTTTTCTTTACATGGTATGTTTAATGGCTGCTATGGAGAATTTGTGGTCCTAAGATGTCTTTTTTTTCTGTGTTGGCAAGATAAATGTTGCCCCTCGCCAAGCCTAGCATCACGTTATGTGGTAGGGGTTGTTAAGGGCACCGCCAGATATTTTTAACAAAATCACATCCTGTTTTTCCACCAGTGAAAGCTGTGAAGGCTTTCCACATCTTGAAGAGGAGTACCAAGAAATTTCTTGTGTCTGTTTATCCCAAGTTCTCAGGTTTAATCACCAAAAATGATTTCTCCATGTGAATGGGAGGTAAGCAGGTGAAAGAGAAAGTAAGAGCTTAAGGAAGTACATAATTCAGACTAGATTGTCCAGTTGGGGACAATCTAGTCTGATAAAGTGTAGAGGAAGTGTTTTTTCTGCATTTGCAGAAAGTTCCAGTGCGAGTTTACATTAGCATAAATAGGAAGGGTTCAGCAGTTAAATGTCAAACACATCCATTTTCCATTTGTTTTTTCCAGCAGCTCATGTCGGAAAAGATGGAGCCACATAAATGTGTTTAACGTCATTATGCAACAAATGGTCTATAGCAAGCTATTTATCCATTTTTTACGGCCTTGCACTATTACAAGATACCATTAAATAGACTCACTATTTGTCCAAGCCTTGGTGGTTCAGGGACCCTGTCACACAGGACATTTTGTTCCTGTATTTTGCACATGTTTTGTCTTATTTAGATCAGGAAAATTCAAAATCAACTTCCTCCCAGACTCTGCAAGGACCACCACTGCACAGCTGCAGGAGCAGGCCTTGTTTACCATCAACAGCCCTCTCTGCCATGACTCGATGCTTTGTGAGAACATTTGGGCCCTGATTGCTATGGATACCTCCCAACACCTGTTTATACAACATTTGAGAATAAAATGGCATATGGCGTAACACCGAAGTAAAACTTTCATGGTAAGCTGGTGCTTGTGTTAATTTTTCTCCTCCATTGTCTATTAATTCTTAAAATGTGCATGAAGACAGTAGGATGTAGACTTTAATCTGAACGTAATGTGGCACATTTCAAAATAATTGCATGCAAATTAATATATTTTGCATGATGGTCCTTCACTGTCCTTTAATTAGTATAATTAAATCAGTCAAATGCGGTCTCTTCATGGCTCTATAAATACATGGCGGTGTTATGCGGCTGCTCCTCCAGGATGTTTTCTGCTGCTTTGGTTCTATAATGCGGTTCTAAGCTGTGCACTGATGCTCGTATGAACATTTGATGCACTACACGCTTGGCTCTCCCCCCGTCGTTGAGCTGAGGCAAAAACACGCCGTCTCACTCCCGCACGCCCATTTGATCTGGCATCCCAGCTGTTTCTCTGCTCTCCGTCCTCTCCTTAAAGCTCCCCGGCCCCCTTTTCTCCGTCTCCCCTCCCTCATCCCCTCAAAAGTCAGAAACACATATTATAGGCTTATGTTTGCTGCTATAGCAGTGCGGCGGTGTTCCCGGGTTCCTGAAGGGGCATGTGTGAGGATTGTGTCTCTTCTTCATGAAAAATTTACCCTCCGCTGACCTTTTAGGTGTCATGAATCACAGGAGCCACTGCAACATGGCTTCAGTGTGCTTTTAAGAAACTACCTGGGGAAATCTGCTCCACTGTCCTAAAATGCACTTGCCCTGTTGTGCTCTCCTCTCCTCCTTTGCCTGTTTTTTTTCTTTTTCTTTTAATCCCTCCTATTGATTCCAGTAGCTCTGCCGGCTCACTTTCAACGGCAAGACTAAAATTAAACCAGAACACAACACGGTTCTTCCTTGACTGAAATAAAAACACATACTCCCGCTTCTGCTGATAAACTGTCTGCGAAGTCTTTTTGAAACGACTTTGTAAAGTTCCCCCTCAAACGTTCGCTGTGCTGCACAGCAATTCCTTCATCTGGAACTTTATTGTTTACAGTGTGGGCGTTGTACATTCACAGGGAAGAGCGCAGTACCTAGCTAAACGCATAAAAGCAAATAGAAGCGCTGTCTGATTTAGTGATTCTCAGAGGAATGGGAGCGCTCGACTCTGTCTTTTTACGTTCTCGTCCCACTGTTTGTCTGTTTTTGCATCTCTCTCTGTCTCTCTCTCTCTTTTTTAAACTCCTTCACTCTGTCATCATGCCCTCTCTTTACTCACCTCAATCTATCACCTAGAGGTGAGAGGAAATTAAAACATAGATACATTTTCCTTCGTTAAAAATTAGAGAGAGAGCAACGTGGGGTTTTCAGTGATCATTTGTGTTGTTGTTTTTATTTCCTCTTGGTGGCCTTGCACACTAAAAACTGCTGCTGACTTGTTTCTTTAACAGAAATACGTGGTTTGCGCTGTCAGAAGTTAGTTTTAGCTAGATAGAAATAATATAAGGAGCCTTTTTTGGGTTATGCAAGCTGCTGATCAGATTTCACTCAATGTCTCCTACAGGAGCAGGTAAATGTTGTCATTATATGTTCATGTGAATAGTTTCCATTAATGACTGATATTGTTAGCCCTTTTTCTGACTAATAGCAGTAAGCAAATAGCACTGCAATTACCACAAGCTGGTGCCAATTTCTCAAAGCTGATTTTTAAACCAATTGGCTTTCATAAAATATGAAAGATTATGACCCACCCAAAGAAAACTCCAAGCAACCTCCTGGTAGATTTTAATTATCGGAGTGACTAAGCCACATTTATTTACATTAGACTCAGAGTAGATTATTAGAAAAATCACTTAAATTAAGATCACTGATAGATGCTTGTTGTGAAACATCCTATGCCAGACTGTTTCAATTTGCACCTGACGTTTGTTTCCACCAAAGCTAGCCTTGCCATTGTCTTCCCGCAGAATTATACTTGATTCTCATCTCCCTTCGCTAATCCACTTGGGTTTTCTCCTATTGAACTGGATTTCTCTGGTAGAATTTCAACCAAGCCTATCAGCAAACCAAAAGGGGAAGTTGTGAATGTTAACGTTGATTTTCTGAACTTTTTTAGAATTTTAGTTTGCCTTATTTGGCAAAGGCAATAAAATTTAAAACTTCAGGAAAGTCTGTGCCTCCAGCAAACAAGCAATGGACAGAATGAGGGGCTTGTTTTTACCAGGCTACTCCAAAACTAGAAAAGTGTAAAAATGTGAAGGGAAGCCATGATTGTAACTGACCAGGGTTTATGTCCCACCTATTGCTTTCCCTCTGTAACTTTGCAAGGATAAAGTGGGGATAGAAAATGGATAATTGAATAAAAATCTTATGAGTAACTCTTTGGTATTCTTAACAAAAGACATTAGTAAATTTTTGTTCCTTCTGTTCTGGTTAAAACCATGTTACATTAAAGTAAACCAGGCCTGGAACAGACTTTGTACCAAGGACTAGGTTAGCAAAATATCGTAAAATTGACTGATTTTATCTCGGCAGTTTTAGATTGCAGATGATCCATGCAGGGAAGGCCACAGCCAGTGTAAACATGTGCAGAAAGTCTCAGGGCAGTTGTCTCAGCAATGTCAGTCAAGGACATTGTTGTCTCAATGCAAGGACACACACCCAAACGCACGTCTTAGCATGCAACAATGCTGAAGCGCTGTTTTATTCTGGCTCTCACTGTGTCGTACATATTGAATATTTTGGCAGGATAAAATTTAAATGTGCTTCCCTGTTGTATTTATTCATTAGAGTAAGGAGGAGGACAAATGGGTCAATGAATTCTAAACAGAGGGGACCCTTATTGTTAGATATTTCATCTTGTTTGTGTTTTATCTTAAGGGTTTTTTTTTGTTCCATTAAGATTTTTCTAACTAACAAATGAAAGACAATAAATACTGAAAGTATTTTATGCAATCTAAGTTCGTTTTTCTTCAGAAATGTCATGTTTTTTTTTTTATTTCAGACAGTAGCTTGGTCAAGGACATTTGTTTTATTTCCAAAGACAAACTGCAACAGTTATGTGAGCGAAAAGTAAACAAAAAGACCCCCCCCCCACAATGAGTGCACCTCAGTTTACAGCTCGCTGCTCCAAAAAGGTTGAAATATGTGGAGGCACTGAAGTGTCAGGCAAGTGCTTGTCAGAAACTTGTCTAATTACTTTAAGTGTCACTGCGACTAAAATAAAAATGTCAGCTCAGTCTGTGTCAAATTGCTGCCTCAGATGCAGGATGGATTCCAAACACCGCAGCTTTACATAATTGATGGCTCACTTTTACTTTTAGGGGCATCCACCGAGCCAAAGCGAGCTCAGAACCGCACTGCATCTCCCAGAGTTCACTTGTGAAAACCGTGTCGGAGCCCATACTCGAGAATCTTTTAGCGCTGCCTCACTAACTCATTTAAGGCCTCTGTTGATTAAAATGCAATAATAATTTTGGCATTCTAATCATCTGTATAGCATTTAATAAGAAAGGCTTTCATGCTTTATGAGTTGGAAATTAATGTCTTGGGAGTTACTTGGAAGGCTTTAGAAAGTCAAGATTCCTCAGATTTTCCTTTTCAGCTGCCAAAATCATATTAGCACCTCTCTTAACTACGGTCATTTTCAATTCGTTTTACAGCTGAAATTTGACGATGTGTCCAAGTAAAACTTTAAATATAGCTTACTTAGAAGCAGAAAAGTTTAAAAATGTAAATGTGACAGGAAATCTGAACTGTTTCTCGACAGAGAAAAGAAGCAAAAAGGAGCTTTGCTAGATATATATTTTTTGTGTAGATAGATTTGTTCATTTGGTACATGCTGGCTTGGGACATGTTAGCTCAAAAACTATTAGCTTGGTACATATTAGCTTGGTACGTGGTAGCATGCTACATGTTAGCTGGAAATAAATTAGCTTAGTACATCCTTGCTTTTTTTATTTCAGCCTGCTGGCTCAGTGCATGCTACCTGGATACATGCTCCTTTAAACCTGACTCTATACGGTCAGAGCAATATTTAAAAAGTGACAAAACAAGATTAGATAAGGATGATTCTGTCGGGAAGAGCTTTAGGGCCACTGAAATAAAGGATTCTGACTTTTTTTTTTTTTTAATCCCAATTTTGGGGTAGAAAAAGAAACAGATTTTGTTTGTAGTATCACCAAGCAGAGTGAGGAAGACTAAGAGAAGGAGAAAAAGTCTTCATAATTAGAATTATGAGAAGGCTGCTGCTTTTATATTGCTTCTTTTTAAAACAGAACCATACACATTTACTGACCACCCAATTGTTACCCAATCCTCTGCAGTCCATCCCCTTTGCTAATTGTCTTTGTGGCTCTTTCTCTAATTGGTTTATGTTGCCAGACCAAGAAGCAGTGCAGACTGACTGACTGCTAATCCCCTGACAGACAGACATGCTCAGTTTAATAAATAATCTCCCAACAAAAGAGCCAAAAAATAAATTTAATAAACTTTAAAGAAATCCAGCACTTCTCCAGTGGATGTAAAAGACCAGTTCGAGGTGGATGATGCATCAAGCAGCTACAACAGACAATAATATTTATGTTTAGACGTAATTTCTTTTTTAATTTATGACTGTGATTTGTCCTGTCTCGCACCTTTTACGACAACGCCTGCTTCCTCCTTATCTCACTTGATTTGATTAAGTGAAGTGTGACAAACTTGAACGTGTGAATATTTCCTGTGAATCCGGTGCGGACATCCGATACTCAAACGGGGATGTGAGTCTGCATAGCAACAGTTCCTGTGCCATATGATTTTATCTTGTTTACAGCTATTAGGTGCCATTTCCCATCAACAAAAGAAGTGTTTTTTTTTGTTTTTGGTTTTTAAAAAGGCAGGTTGAGAAGAACTTTAGAGCAAAGAGAGAAATCTGTTGTTCATGCTGTAACATGAAGACGGTGTGGGAATTGATCTCTATTTAAAGCTGCTCTCAAACTGCTGGGGCTGTGACGGCTTCTCCTTGCGGGGATTTTGTCAACCTTTCTGCATAAATGTACAATTTTCTCATGCTTGCCTTTGTAGACTCGGGCGGTGTGAGCATTTAGAATCACTGTGGGGCTCTATTTCAGAAAACCTGAAGGAGCTCTTTATGTACGGCGACATGCAGCTCTTGGTGTAAAGAGTTGAAAAAGCAGGACAAACCAACAACCCTCGCAACACAAAGGACCCCCTTTTAAAATGTCTCAGTTTAGAGGGGAGAATTATCACCAAACTACCAGCAGAAAGCTCTGTAGTGCGTTTTGAGACCTGCAAATGGTCTAGTTTGGAGTGAAATGGCCCATAGAAGTGATCTGAATAATAAGTCTAACAGAAAAGCAATCTCCTTGCACACACGGATCGGCCCGAACCCCCTTGTTTGGATTGATTTGTGGAACAAGTTCCCTAGAGTTTGAGTGCTTTGTTGTCTGCAATCACAGCTCTGACTCATTTTAAGGTGTGCATGGTAAATCATGTCTGGGCAGGTATGTGACGTTGTTTGTGCTCTTCTTGAATTGACACACAAGCAGCTGGCGGCGTGAGCTGCAACTCTTACATCCTGACAGGCAGACAGAGAGGATCCTTCAGGTGCTCACTGGAGCGAATCACAGAGCGCAGCTGAAAGTCGAGAGCCATCAGCAGAGTTCAGCATTGTCTCACACTTCCAGTCTGATTGGTTTCTGCGGTTTATTATAACAAGGAAAAGAAAAAAAAAAAAAAACCAAGAGAGTACTAACAACCTTGGAGTTGTGTCTCGTCACAGTTCACCGGCCAAGCGCGGTCGAGCCAGCTGAGCTGCAGGAAGGGAAGGAGCGTCACCTCGGCCTGCACGGGCCTGCTCGTCCTGCAGGGGAGTGGCTGAACGTTAACAAAGCGGCGAAGGAGCAGCCACGGTTTTTGTCCTTCATCCGCCTAATCGGCCGAGGAGTCGGACACAGACCCGGCCGCCCTCGGATCCCCCTAACAAACGGTCAATAAGGATCGGAGCGCATCCCGCTGCTGGATGTGGCTCTTTCTGCTTGGCTGGTCTAACGGATAGAGGACGGGCGCGGCCTTGTCACGGGGCTCTCCTTTAACTAGGTCACAACAAGTTTCATTTTAGTGCAGCCAAGCGAGATCTGCTTGTAGCCAGAAAATGGCTGTATTAATATTTAACAGTTTTTTTTTATTCCTGTTTTTGTTCCCTGTCTCCACAACAACAGGATTAAAAGGAGACATTTGTATTCAGAAAGTGGATTGCATTACAAAACTATAAGCAAAATTACCATAAGCATAATAATTGCTCAGTGTTTGGGGGAAAGGAAGACAATACTTTATTAATTGCTGCACATCAGCGATGTTCCCACCTCTCTGCAAATGAAAGTCTTTGATCATTGGTGGAACGAAGAAAAAAAAAATACATTTAAATCCACATTCATCTGCAGTATGACAGTTTGTTGCTTAATCTTGTCTGATTAGCAGCAACAAGGTGATATTTTAACAAAGTGCGGTTAATTCAGACTGGGTCATGATTTATAAATTTGAAGGTGAAATATTTCTCCTGCTCCTTCTGTTCAACGGACAAATCTTCTGCCAGCTGTCGCTTTCTTTCTCCTTCTAACAATTACCGCCAATAGAAAATTCAAAGAAGAGATGCAATTAAAACCAGTCAGATTTTGCTTTATTTATTATTCAACTTCACATATTGGATCGTGTAAAATGCTTTCATCCCCATCCTTCATATTAGCATGATTAGGAACAACATAAACGGAAAGGGAACTAATTATCCTAAAACATTCAAGCCCGTGAAAATATTGAGAAAAAACAAAAGAAAAGCCTCCTTTGCCTCAAGCATGTGCGGCTCCATGGACACGGCTCCATCTATTATGTATGAAGGGTCGGCTGTGTCGCTGTGTTGCACGTGAGGATACGGCGCAGCCAGGCTGGAATAGATAAAAGAAGCAAAGGCCCCGTCTCTGCAGAGATATTTCAGCACAAGACGAGCCGTCGTCAATCTGGGGCTTTTTTTTTTTTTCCAAGATCTGTCTGAATTGTTTGAATGAATATTGTACATATTTTGTGTTTGTCACGACAACAAATTTTGTTGGACGATAAATTGTTGCAAAAGTTATTGTGATAAATGACAATATTATTTTGAGACCATTGTCAAGTGATGGAATGGTAATAATAGCATAATAATTCAAGAACATGCTCTAAATATCCAAAACAAACAGAAATAACAAATAAAATGAATTGTAAATAAAGTTAGCCGAGACCAAAGCACCAAACTGAAGAGTTTCTCATCCAGTTTTTAGTAGAAAGAGAGAAAAAAAAAGATAAATAGTTTTAAATTATCATGAAATTGATTGATTTATTTTTTATTGCAACAGGCCTAATCATAACAATCATCACAACATGATTTTGTTCCATGTAAAATCACAAACGAAGGTTTTGCTGTAATGTTTGGTTGTTAATGATGTTCGATATTTTCAAAGAAAAATATTTGGCCACTTGGATGGACTTTTCTGTCGAAGGAAAACCAAATAACGGCAAATAATCCAAATTGGAGAAAAGCAGAAGAAGAAAGTAAGGATTAGTGGTCAACAACAGAGATGGGCAGAATCAGGTTTCACTGTTACTTTCAGCAAGGAGAGGCATCTAACTGCCACACTTTAAAAGAAAAATCTGAGAATTATGTATTATTTTCACTCCTCTTCACAGTTCTGCACTACTTTGTCTCCGTCCATCACATACAAAAGTTCAAGGGCTTTGAAAACTCATGCAAGGCGGCATGTTCTCTATAATTTAACAAACCCCAACAATCTTCAGTCGCCCACTCACGCCATTAACATGCGTCTTGGGTGACTCACTAACAAAGAGACGGATCCAGGCAAGCCGGGTTGGTTCTGGCTGATACCGGCGCATCTGGACAGAGACTGTTTGGGTCTCTGGGGGTTTCTCTGCCGGTCGGCACGTTACCAGAGGAAGGAGTTCTTCTTGTGCTCACACCTTTACTTAAAGCTTCCTGCTGGAGATGAGATCATCTTAGGCATTGAGTAATTCCAGGTGTAAACAGAAGATGACATTCACACCTTCATCACACTGTGTCTGTTTGCAGCTCAGCACTTCTTCACTCCACCTTTTTTTCACTGAAGTACTACAGTGCTTTTCTTTTCTTTATCCATGGATACAGTCCAGTGTCACACTTTGAATCACCATTTGGAAAGATTCTTCTAAACTCCTGGATGTTCTCCCTCCTTTTAGTTTTCACGTCCTCCAGTCCTCCTCCTCCTCTCCTCCAGAGCATTTGCAGTGCTGGTTTGCAGTTAGTGGTTCATTTATAATCAGTTCCTTCTCTTTTGACTGCCAAAGTGCTGGCCCAGGTCCAGGGGAACGAAGTGGTGATACAGTAGCACCAACTGTTTGTTTATCCAGGGAGAACAGCTTAAGTCGAGGAACAGGAGGTGGTTTTTCAGAGACCAGTCTAAACAACTAAAACGTTGTAATCATTGTGTTTATGTTGCACAGTATTGCATCTGTTTTTCTTAGTTTGTGGGAGAGCGATAAAAATCTGAGCTCCTATATGGCTGCGATGTTAAAGCAGGAGGTGCATGAGCTTGTTGAGCCGTTTGTTTTCTGCCATGTCGTCCCGTGACTTCACGTTCGTGAACGCACCCCGACGGACCACACATCTGCCCGTATAAATCCTGTTTTCAACCACAAACACTAGTCAGACTTTGGCACTGCTGGCTGGCAGTGCAAACGCAGGTTGGTTTTTACTGCCAGCCTTTATAATCTCAACTGGTGATTTCAAGGGATCCGACTGCAGAAAAAGAAATAGGACGGATCATCTGATTTCTCTAGATAAACGTTCTCTACTTGGTGCACCTCTGTTGAAATGTGGAATATGTGCAAGGTTAAGTTAAAAAAACAAAATACCAACCTTGAGAAGCATATGTTCTGCATCCACACCAGCTCCGTTTAGTCCGCTTTAATCAAACTGTAGTTCGTTTGTCTAGAATGTCCGGTTCGTTTGGAGAAATGCTCAATCGAACTCTGACACGGACCACAAAAGTGAACTCTGGTCCCCCTGTAACAGAAACCTGGTCTCTGTTCAGTTGAACTGAACCCTAATGCGGTTCGAATGCATATATAAACACCAAATGGGCCGGAGACTGCTCAAAAAGCAGGAAGCAGAGTCCAGTGCCGGGCATTCTGGGTAAATATAACCAAAACAAATGCATGACTCTGGGAACAATAGCTCTTACTGAAGACAAAAGAAAAATCCTACAATGACTAAAATCTGTTGCTACTCCATTTTTGTTTACATTTCATAAAGAGGGAAGTTGCATTCATGGCTTCTTCAGATGTTTTTGTGTTGTTTCCTTCAGTGGTTCTTGGTGCAGCGCCACCACAGGCGAGAAGGGGAACAGGTGTTTCAAAGGGTTTGGTTGGTTTGACCCAGAGCAGTGTGAAAGAGAACCACACCAGCTGAAAATGTAACAAATGTGGCAGTTTTGGTCCCCAATCAAACCGAGTCTACCGGACTATGAAGTTTGAAAACACCCTTAAATTCAGCACAACCTGTTTCTAGGTGAGCGAATCCACAAGAAGGATGGCGCTGCAGAAAGAAAGCCACACGTATCTGTAATTGACACAAGCCGTGGAAGGGACACAGAAAAGTGCTTCATCCTAAATACATCTGTCATTCTAAAAAGATACTCAATGTAATTGCCGCTCTGATATGCCTGGCAGCTAATGCACTATGCACTCGACAATTATAAATAACTTAAATCAAGATTAAATACATGGTCAAGCTCACTAGGGACACACCTGCCACAGCTGACTGGCCTTTATTTCACTCCGGGTTTCGCCGTGACTCGTGTCGCTACATGTGTCGAGTCCCATTCCAGCATCTATTCACAACACAACACCACAAGCGCACAAACACTGCCTTGTCAGTCGTCCAGACACCCGCGCTGGGCTCATTTGTGCTCAAACATTTCCGACCGGCCCTTTGAGTGTACGAATCTGTTAGTGTAGGAGTGGAGGGAACACTTGCGATCTGTGAAGGGCACAGCGAGGATGGGAAATTTTCATCCAAGCTATCATTTCCCAGCAACAGATGTTCACTATCTAATGCAGCATGGCTGAAAAGAAAGAAAAAAAATCATTCACAATCCTGGTGACTGAAAGTGTTTGCTGCAGTAGACAAGCTACAAGATGGATGTGGATTTTAGTAAATGTTTGCTGCATATGAAATAAAGGGGAATGGTTATTATTTAATTTAAAACTGCAAAACATTTTTTGTTTTAAAATACATTTGAAATTCTTTCTAAGCTTTTCTTACAATAATTTCGCTTGAAAAACTTTTGAAATAACTGGCAAACAAAAAAAAGAAGAAATCAGCTCTCTCTGAGTCTTCTTCCCAAAGTCACAACTTTATGCCATGCATAAGGATGTTCATGCTTCCAATTCCTTTCAGCGGTCAAAGAGCAGCTGCAAATGGAGCTGGCAAAGTCACTTTCACAGCAGCTTGAAATGCTTCTGTCACCTCTCAGTGTCTCCACAACTTCATTAAAGATCTAGATGTGATATATAACACAAAGAGGAAAAGCATGCACGCTTCAGCAGCATATGGTTATTGGCTGCTATTCACCGAGACAAAAGGTGTCTTTACAGTCAATCACTGAAGGATTCCTGTTGTATCTGTTTTAATTAAACACACCGACAGTTCCTTATCAGTCTTTTTAACGAACAATGAAATTATGACATAAAACTGTAAGAACGTGGAAATGAGCTTGTCTCACTCCGACAGTCTTTGTTTGACGTTGTGCCTCTTTTTTAAGTCGGTTTAGTCTGTGATTTTGTTTTCTCGGGGGAAATGTGAAGAAGACATAAACCATCTTGCTCTGATAACAACGAAGCGTAGATTGCCGCTGTGCTCACTGACTCTGATCTAGAAAATCATGCAGGTGACCGAATTGGGGAGGAGGGGTCGGATTCAGAAAGTCACGCGAAAGCACGGATAGCGGTGTGTGTGACACGTAGTTCGAGATATCTTTTTGGTAAAAGTCAGCCGACCAATGAGCTCTAGCTGTGGCATTAGGTTTCTTTTCTTTTTTTTTTTAGATTACTGTGAGATACGGTGTGAAAGTAGAACATTTCTCCTCTGCAAACCCGAGAGTGAGAAGCAGCAGGGAAGAAATTGGTTAGGCATCAGAGGAGAAGGTATCTAAACTTACTAATCTCCAAATTCGGGCCAAAGTAAAATGAAATGTCCATTTCTGGATTCTGACTCCGCACACCGCCTGCGCCCTCCCTGCTTCTTCAGACACTCTTATTTCAGAGATTAAAAAATGTGGCCGAGACACTATTCATTTTGTGATTCGGATAACATGTTTGGAGAGGCTTCAAGTGAACTTCAAACATCCCTTTAATGATCTGTAATCCTTTGGCAAATCTTCAGTGGGCAGCCTCTTCCGTAGTTATTTTTAACAGAAAGTGGATGAAATTTGGTCTGAAGCTATAACAAAAATAGGGATTTAAGGATTTTTTTCCCTCACTGTCACACATTAAATTTGACTAAATATTTCCTGTTTCAGGTCCACTTGGATTGTCAGCTTTAATTTTACTTGCTAAGGCTATTCATTATTTTTCAAAGCTTGTCATAACGAACTTTCATGGATGGTAAAATGTCTCAAAAATTGAGATAAATAATATCATTGTCATTTTGAGTCCATTTTTACTAATATATTGATATTAGAATAGCAAAGTAAGTTTGCTCTCATCAAAAACATAAAAAAATTAATAGAAATAAAACAAAACCACACTCAGTCAAAACCATAACATAACATTGATTATAAAGTAAATTCCCTTCCAAAAAATAATAATCGCCAAAATGAAAATGATCAAGCTCTTTTTAAATCAACCTCAAAACAAGATGTGGAGATGTTTGCTGAAACTGGTCAGTTTCGTTATCCACAGTGAAACGTGGACTGAAAGGAAGTCAACGTCCAAGAGACAAAATTAAACGGCAGTTTGAAAATGCCCCTTTGGGACGTGTCGTGTGATCTGCTGAAACGAAAATTAAAGGGTTTGTTGATAATGAGCATCATTACATGAATTCACCTTTTCATCTGTGATGTATAGAGTTGTTGTGTTGGTGTTTTGTTGCTATAGGGATTGTGTGAAACACATAAGGCAAGAATTTTCTGTAAATATTCAGGAAACATCTCAACACGTCAGCAAAATGGGATTTTAAAAAATTTTGCTTACAACTAAATTAAACTGGTTACAAAGTGGATTAAGGACAACACAGTCAAATGATACAGGAAACTACCAAATACTAAGGAAATGTATGCAAAGTTTGGAACTTAAAGATTTTTCTCCTGAGTTTTGTGTATTCAAATATCAGTTTCAAGCTCCCTTTTTTTTTTTTTTTTAGTGTCAGCAAAAGCAACAATTTCCTGATGTGATGTAATCGAAAGCAAGAAGAATTACCTATGAGGTATTTGCAAGCCAAAGCAGCGCTGTCGGGGGTGGGGAAAAAAGGAGTAGTCCAGGTTGAGTCTTAATGGAGCCATTGATCCAATGCCAGTGGAGGACACACCCAATAGGGGACTGGCTCACAGCGAGGAGACAGGTGTTCGCTCGATATCTGTCCCACTTCTCTGACCTTAAAGCTTTTAATCAGCTCTGCCAGGGAGCTTGTCAATCCTGTCAAACAATGAGCAGGCCACAGTCTATACACAGCGAGGGAGGGCAACTCGAGGGTAAGAGCTTTAAACAATACTCCCGAAGCAGGAAGGGAAGAAAACAACAACAACTGTGTGCATCATATACGCCTGAGCTGCTGCAAGATGCTGTCGTGTAGGGAGATTCAGCGATGGTCAGCACTTTAGAAATGTTTAGGTATCAAACAATGCAAGTTGCTGGTGGCTGTAGAACTCCAGCTCTGACTTACAAACTGTCACCTAGTCAGTCTGCACAGAAACCTGAAAATAAATTAAACTTTTATTGCAGTGGCTATGAAAATTCAGACTTTAGTGTAAGCACATTTTTCAGACTCCAATGTTTAGAAAAAATTGACTAAAATCATAATTCACACAAATATGGCCATCCTGCTTAAAGGGGTTTGTATAATAGGACAGTATTTTGTCTACTTAGACTCAGTGCAAGAACAAACAGACAGTTCCTCTCTACACTGTCCAAAGTAATCACTTATTTACTTTAATTAGATTTTTTTAAAGATCCTTGTTCTTTTCATTATATTGGCATCACTCTTAGTACACTAACACTATTAGCTAACTGGGTTGATTTGATTATACTCTTGAATCACCATCCTGTTGAATAACCCAGTGAGGACCCACATATTAGATAAATATTGAACATAGGTACAAGTCCCAGTAGTGTTTAGCAAACCGAACAATGAAAATGTATGTCTGATTGCATTGAAGGTAGCGTCTTATAGTTGTTATGGTAACTTTAGTTCGTTTACTGAGAAAGTCCAGTTCGTTTGGGGAGGTGTGAATGCGTAATATGGACCAAAAAAGCAAGCTCTCGGTTCGGATGAAGTAAACTCTGGTTCAAATCCCTACATGAACACCAAGGCTGTTCCAAAAGCAGACTATACCATACTGCAGGGCATTCTGGGTAAATACAACCAAAACAAACATGCATGTCTAGCGCTAGTGGGAGAAATGGCTCCGGGTCTTTTGCCAAAGTCTGACATTTTTGTTGCGCTCATGTCTTCTTCGTGTAGTTTCCTTCAGTGGTTCTTGGTGCAGCGCCACCAAACTAAAGTGCGTTGAGAAAGCAAACCACAGCAGCTGAAAGTGAAACAAATGTTTCAATGTTGGTCCCCAACAGAACCGAACCTACCGGACTACCAGGTGTAGAAACACCTGTATTGCGTTTAGACGCCATACGGTGGCAAGATAAATATTGGTGCTGGCCCAAACAAGTGACAATAAAAACAAAGGTATTGCTTCCGTTGTATTTTAAAGGCTCTGTTAGTGGCCAAACAGTTGTGCCACATGTGATTTAACAGAAAAAGTCATAACTTGGGAATTCTCCACCACTGAATAAATAAACTCAAATTAAAGGTCAAATTTTACTAAAACTGTCGCTGTGAGCTACTGCTAATACAATTAAAGACTGAATGGGTTTATTTTAAAGACTTTCTACCCATCTTTACAGAACAGCCAATAAATGTGGCCGGCACTATAAAAGGCCTGAATGAGCTGCTGAATCTCCCCGCGACTGCCTGCTTACTTCTTCCTGCCGCTGATCAATAGGCGCACGGTATCAGCGTCTGTCAGCCGTACTTTTCCTTCTTTGTTTCGTCAAAGCCCCACGAGTGATAATTTGTTCCATTCTCGCCGGCTAACTTCACAGCGCCTTCTCCTGCGTTTCAAGTCTTAATCTGTGAGGTTCAACTACAGAATATCTTTTTTTTTTCTTACATGGAGGGTAATTACGGCGCTGGTTTGATTGCAGCTATTAGCTCAAGCTGTCAGACGAGTAGTCACACAGCAGTCACACAGTTACAATTTGACCACAGTCAGATTGCATTGAGCCACATAATTATCTCCAGTGTTTTCTTGCGGTGCGATTTGGTATTCATTTACACATTTTAATGCACGGATGTCTAGTAAAAAGCTGCTAATCCCAATTATCGGACATACGTTTCGTCTGCGCCTGTAGTGAATGGAGGTGTTTATTGTCACTCTTGAACTTTCAAACACACGCACTGCATTTACAGGAAGGAAAAGAAGTAAATATTATTTTCCTGGCTAGGTAACGTCATGTTTAAGGTTCCCTGGGTGTGATAACAGAATGGTTTTATTGTATCACGCTGTTCAGTTAAGCGCAGAAATGTGCAATGTTCTGAAATTACTTTTATTTAAAGGGCAGATAACCACTTTTTGTTGTTTTTTAGCTTGCAGCTTATTTTCAGGAACAGATCAGAAAAACTGTTGTCTGAGTGCAATAGCTTGGAGATTTAACAAACCGACACCCTGCAGAGAGATTTAAAAGCTCTCTGTGGTGAGCCACTGTAATTGTAGCAGTGGGTGAATTAGCTCTTGCAAAACAAAGGTCTAATTAAAAAAACAAAAAAGTTGCTCCAGTTCTGACCAGCATTTTTACTGTTACGCCTGTAGGAACTCATGCAGAATTCAGAGCAACATGTGGCGAAGGGCAGCACTACTGCGCTCCATCCAGCCAGATAAATCTCCAGTCACCCCAGCACTTTCTCTGGTATCTCATTTAAGGGAAGTGAAACTGAGACATGATGAAAAACTTAGGTGTGTTTTTTTAAAAAACCTCTGTAAACGTTGACATCAGTAACCACCACATTCCCAACTTCTGTTTTACGTCAAGACCACCCAGGGTGAAGCTTTCGAATAAGGCTTAAAAAACAAACCTGTCGCTGTTTTGAATCGAAACAGTTAATCCGAGCTGCTTCTCTTTGTAGCCATGTTTTGGGATCGACTGGTTTTTCTTTCTTTTTGTGTTTTTGCTAAATTGCTTCTCTATTCTAGCTTTCCATTTCCAAATACATTGTTTGACATCTAAGGACTAATGGAGGCTGGAGTAACTCGTACCACCCTACTCGGTTTCCAGCCTCCCCCCCCTCCGCCGCCACTTCACTGTGGCTTTGTGGTTCACGATGCCATGCCAATTGCTTCTCTCCTAAAAGACCAGTTGCAAACTGTGCAGTGCTGTTATTCCATTCGCTCTTTTAAAGCTCTCCATCAATAATGTCACAATAAGACGACAGGGAGTTACAGAAGCCGGAAAATAATTCTCCATGAAATTATTCTTGCTAACATTATTATTAAGTCTCTTACTTCCACGACTGTTCTCTAGTTGCCGGTTGTTTTGCGTACAACAGCCATTTAAAAAGTGCCAGAGTCGCGCTGCGTGATGTCATGTATACGCTTGATGTACAGAAAGCGTGGAAGCATATAGAGCTGTAAGAATGTGTTTTATGGGATGAAGCTCAAAGGCTGGTGGGAAAGACAATACTTGATCCCAGCTGGAAAGCACATGCAGCAGAATATGACCGTAATCCTGAGATGTGGTGAGCATTCCAACCCTCCTATGTATGTGGAACATGGAGCCTGGCTCCCCTCGGAAAGAACGGGCTGTGGTCGTGGTTACGGAAATGGTTCAACCCGGGTCTCGGAGTTCTGCCGAGAACCGCTGGATTTCATAAACGCTTATGATCCAAACACACATTAAAAGCACGGGGAACTGTGACAAAGACAAGAGTCCAGAATTCATCCTGAAGCTCGTGTTGTTCCCAGGCAGCCATTTTGCATTTGCTGCAAACTCTTGCGCCTATTTACAGTTTATTTGTCGTCGATGCGAAAAGTTTACACACTCTTATCAAAATATGTGGGTTTTATGGTGAAAAGAATGGACTGAAACTGTTTGTACTGTCATAATTTGACCTGTAACGTGTTCAATTCAACATTAATCCAAACCAGAATATTGTAGGGAAAATAAAAACAGCATTAAAGCGTTCACTCTGCTTAGGTTGAAGCCCATCATCATGGCATATCTTGCTTTTCTTTGCATCACACTAGTCACATGATCAACAACCAGCTGTTTCCACTGCGCAAACCACAAAGAAGACGACAACAGGAAGTAGAGGGTAATGGCGAGGCATGTTTTATTGACTTATTGCCTGAAGTCAGTAAAATTATGTGTGATTTCAACTGTTTTTCTTATTTAATGGAGACACTGCAATTACAAAATTGTGTTTTTCCCACCATTACTGAATGTTGACAAAACAACATTCATGTTGGAATGGAATTATAATTCTTTCCACTTTGACTAAAGCCACATTATATGCTAAATCTGCTTAGCTTACAATGTTTCTTCTCATCTCTCCTTCAACTTTTTATTGTTTTTTTTTTGTCTCCTGACTGATACCTTTAGATAGTTCTTCTGATTCTTTGGAACAGAATGCTCAAGCCTTTCCCTTTCCATCTGTCACTGGAAGCTCTCTGTAGATCTGTAATTATTTTGTTTTTTTCACTAAAATATTCAGTTTGTTCCTTAATTGAGTCGTATGCAGATTAAAGGTGGAAAAAGTTCTGAAATGGTCGATGTTATAGCTCATTTATTTGCCTAACAAAAACCAAAAACAGGGTTTGCAGACATTTTAGAACCGCTGTAAGTTCTTTGATTTAGTTTCCTCTTTGGAGTTAAGAGTATAGAGGATTCATTGCATAATGATGGTGGGAAAAAAATCTTTTAGTGACTGCAGAGCAAATGTCACAGTTATAAACCACTGTGGGTAACGCTTATTAAAATGTACATGCATTACCAATGTGAAAAATAATTTACATAACAAGATAAGATAACACGTTAAGGGGGGGGGGGGAGTAAGGGTAGCATATCTAACATTATCAGCTTAAGCAAAGACACACATTCATTCCTCCAGTGGTGACATCAGGATACTAATCCATGCCTTAATGATGAGACTTCAGGGCAAAATTCCTAATCGTGTTTGTCTGTGTTTAACCCTTTGTAGGCTTGCACATAATTTAGGTTTTACCAGGATAGACGAGTCGTTTGTACGAAGTCTGACGTGAAATAGAGTATGGTTAAAAAAAGTTAAAGAGCAGCTTTTGTGGTATTTCTTTTGCAGAAATGTGCAGTGCTCTCTGCGGCCCCTGGTGATCATGACTCAGACACATACTAAGTGTGCTTGTTAATTGATAGCAGACAGGGGCTTCAGCCCACTGCCCACTCCAGCTGGAGTGTGAATTCCCTCCCCTGTATGTTAATGGATCTGCTGTACCAATGCCCCGCGCCATGCTGGAGAAAAATAACTCTTGCCTCTGCATTCCCTTTTCTATCGAGCTACAGTTATAGATGCACTTTGATGAAAGCCATTTCTGCGCTTCTTTTCCCTCCATGCATTCATTTAACTGTATGATATGTGCAACATTCATTAATTCAAAGAAATCTATTGAGGCCATACCTCAGAGCTGAATTTTTTTAATCAAATATTGATTGTTTAGTCTCTTCTACGGTTTAATAAAGCAGCGGTCATGCAGCAGTGCTTTCCACCATGCTTATAGTGGAGCTATTTATCCAGCCTTCCACTCTCCATTCTGCATGCCTGTGAGATATCCGCTGGCCTTTCTAGAGGAAAAAAAACCTCCACCAGTAAAGGTTGATAGGGGTCAGACACCAAAAACGATACTCTGCGCTCTCACCGAGTATTTGTAAAGGTCACCTTGCATGCTGTTTACAGATTTACTCTCATTTTTTGCGGTTTTTACTCTGCATCAATTACCCGTGTCTGCCGTGAAATGTACAGCCAATGATTGATCATCCAGTTTCAGCTGAATAGTTGTTTGATTTTTTTGAAATCTTAATGTTTATTATGTATCCAACACAAGTGCTTGGCATAATCATATGGAAATATCCAGTGTTTGTACTCTATGCAAGACTTATCTTTACTTGTGGACAATGGAACAGATGGTGTGAGAGAGGGATTTGTCATGCATGACTGTCCAGGGCCAGACTCTTTCTCAGCACTTTTTGGCAGGACTTTACATGCATTTCATGGCGTATTTACTGAGTGCTTAGCGGAGGTATAGGGTACTGCTGTGGTTCTGGCTCAAGACGCAGCCAGCCCCCGTTCCGATACACCCCACCAGCGTTTCTATGGATAATCCTCCGCGCTTCATTGTCCGGCACTTATTCACTTAAGATGGTTCGTACTTGTGAAAAATAGGACATTAAAAAACGGCATTGATGCCAAATAATGCAACCAAATCGACAGCTGTTACAATCAGCCATGATTTAGGATGAAACGATTGGTTTTCAGAAATAATGGTCAGAGTTTTTATATTTTGTGACATTCCACCCATAAACTTCAAGGTATTTAAATAAGATTTTATGGATGAACCAATATAAAGTAAGTACATAGTAACTAACAATTATTGGTCTTTCACATACATAAAATGCATGATTATTTTGTGGGATAAGGTGGCAAATTATAAACAAGTTAAATAGGTATGAATACCTCTGCAACTTAGGAGAATGAAAAGTGTTTCAAAGCTAACATCAGGTGGAAAAAAATTACAATATGCCTGTAAAATAAATGGAAAAATGTTACATTTTTGGCCTTTTCTTATATAACAATAAGTTTATCTTTAAGACTATTTCTGACTGGCAAAGATCTGAAATTTCTTTTTTGCCTCTCCAAGGACTGCACCTTTATTTTGCAACTGCATTACTCTGGCGTTCTCTCACCTGTGTCCAAAGCGCATGTGGACATGGCCTCTTTGTCACCCTGTGCTAATACAGAAACATCCACAGGAGGTTTGTTGCCTGCAGCAACGTCTCTCCTCTACTTTAATATCCTGAGTGCTGTAATCTGCTCTCCACAGCTGACCCTCCGTGTGCCACTCTCGCTGCTAACTCCTCCTCCTTAACTCCCCCCGAAAATCCTCTGCATCATATTTATGTAACCCCGCCCGTTAACTCCTCGCCACTCCGCGCCTTCACCTGCTGCCAACAGGGTTCGTCCTGTCTGGAGCCATAATGCATCACAGCGATGAGCGCCTGTGGCCCTCGTCTTTTTATTTTTTATTTATTGATCGGTCCCTTTGCTATTAAGACATCCTGCAGACGCTCCCCATTTGAAAGCCCGGGGAAACTTTTGCATTATTGAAAAATAACCAGCGCACATCAACGTGTGCGTTGAACCCATTCGGCGGCCGTGATGCTTTGTTGACTAATCGTCTCATCTGTGTAAGTGCTCCCTGGTGTTTTGGCTCTGGATCGGTCTGATAAAACGTGTTATTACATGGCTGTTATTGCTCTCACGCCGCACCGACGTTTTATTCCTTCAGCTCACATCACCTGGTTCAGTTTCTGGCTTTTTCCCTCTGATTTTCAGTCACACACACACACACACACACACACATACAACTGTAAGGATTACAGTCACTCATTGGCCAGGTGGGGGACTATCCCTGCCTTTCACTCATACCCAGATCTCTGTTTACTGACATTTGCTTGCTCTCGGGTATCAGCGGGTGATGTCATCTCTCCGTTTGGTCAGGTAACGTCAGCCTTGTTTATTTTGTGTCGTAGAACCGAAACTATGGTGGCCTTGTTTAGTTAAGCTGCAGGGCAATGGAGGAGGGTCAGAGCCTGCTGATGCTGTGTTTACACTCAATATGAGGCATTTCTCCCTCCCTGCTTCCCTCTCTCTCTGTGTCTCTGTAGGGCAAAAGCCTTTTTTTTTTTTGCCCTACTCTATTTGTCATTGCCCCATTCAAAGACAACTAAAAATGCTCGATTCCTTCTAGGGTGTTTTTTCATTAGGTTAGAATAACAAAAACATTTGAAGTGTAAAAACATGCCAGTTCACCAGATCATGATATTAAAATGGTAATAATTCCAGTAAGTCACTTAGATGCATGTTCCCTTTGAGGAATTGGCTATAAGCTACATTACAGGGAAGCTCAGCTGATTCAAATTCTTACCCTGTTTGGACGGTTTGACTTATAAAATATCAAAAACCCCTGATAAAACCACAAGAAATTCACCTTTTTCCAGTCTATTTCCAATTCTCTTAAAAAAAAGAACTTAACTTTAATGATTTATCTCTTGGCTTCTCATGAGAAAGTCTGAAGTTTTCTGCCACCTCTGGAATATAAAGTGGACCCCCGTCTGTTTGCGGTTCGGTATTCTTGGACAGTTTGCCCATAGGTGGACGTATTAAAAACATTTGAAAGAAAAAGCAGCTCGGGAAGCTGGAATATATGTGTAAAGCTACTTGAGCCACTATTGGCTGGCGTTTGTAAAGCAGCCAATCAGTGAAGATTGTCAGTTTTGCTTTGTGTCGATTGGCTGAACTCCTACGTGTGCAGATAAGAAAAACTGCACATGCTAGCTGCTGCTGTAGCGCTAATATAGTTCCAGTTCTGCGCATTAGTGGGTATTGAGTTATACTTCATGTTTTAACTGTTAAAATATTCAGCTTTAAGCGTTGTTAGTGTGGGTTTCAATCATTAGAGATCCTTCAAATAGTTTGTGATTAGTGAAACTTTTACTGTATTTATGAAACTGAAAAATTCGTCCGGTGTCGTTCCTTGTGAACGTGACATTGTGTATCGTCTCATCTCATTAATGTGACTTTCTTTTGATTTACTGGTAAATACAAGACATAGTAGATTCAGAAAGGCAAATAAGTGGTTCCCGAAAGCGGGCGTAATGAACTCCACTTTGTCAGCTCGATTTGGTTCTCAGGATCCGAACAGTGGGGGTATTGAGTGGAGGTGTTTAATTTGAGGATGAATCATTATCTTGCTGAACTAAGATGAAAAGTTCTCTTGCAGGGAAACTAATGCAATCCCCCTGACATTTCAAACACCTGAACACTGGCTCCAGGGGCAAAATGTGTGTGGACTTGTGCTCTGAACCTCGTGTTGCCTCAGAAACAGCAGATGCTGTGACATTGGGTGGGAATCGCTGCCAACCTGAAAGTTGTAATTTTATAGTTCCCATGTGGGAAGGAGGAAGGGGGAATAAAAGAGAAAACGCTGTACTACTGTTCAATCTCTTACGTTTTTGTCGCTCTGTGAAATTAAGCCATTGCCATCAACTCAATGAAATTCACAGCCGCTTTTCATGGAGCCTTCCCAGATTGGGAGGTTGCCTAACGTAATAAATATTCCAGATAATCATTAATGTTTACAGCGGAGCAGATGTTACATTGTCCGCAGCGAACGGGCGTGTTGTACAAAATAGCATTTCGAATTTGAACCAGATAGTGGGAAATTAGGAGCAGGTCTACTAACCATCTGTTCCGGCGAGGTTTCGCTTGCCGCTGCATTTGAATGTTTGCTCAGAGAGACAGAGGGTAAAGAGAGCTGCTTTGGCAGGTACACTGTTATTTACCCAAAGAGGCCTGGCCCAAGCGCCGTCTAATAGTGACTGAGTGTAGATTAAAACAAATTCTCTGCCACATTACGTTCCGCACAAAAAAAACTGAACAGCCACCGCCATTAAAAGCAGGATATGGGAGCTCCTGCGAGGACAGCGAAAGCTTGAACTTCAATTAAATAACCTTCAGCAACACTAAAGAGTAATTTATTGGACAAAGTGTTATGAAAATCTTTTTTTTTCTTTTTTTATTGCCATATATAATGTAAACACAATGCCACAGGATGAGCTCTAAATTACTGCAACAAACAAGAACAAAAGGACATTCAAATGGTTCCATCAGGGGTATAAACAAGCGACTAATGAGAGGTTTTGTGTATGAAACAGTGAATTTGGACCCCCTCCCCGCCTCCTCACCTCGTACCCATAAGCATCTCATGTGTGGTCATGAATGGGGGGAACAGAGGCCTGTGCCATCGCTGTGGGAACTGTGACTACATTAAACAGTCATTATCCCCACAGACTCAGGCCACGTTTTATCTTTCAACACCCAACTTAAGTAACAATGAAGTAACCAAAGCTTGACAGATGATGATGAGGGGATTATGCCTTAAAGTTACACTTTGCAAGATGTTTTCTTTTTTTGCAGCGTGGAAGATTAGGACGCAGAAACTCTTCCTGGTATCAGGAAGTGGGAGCTTAGTGCTCCATCCACTGAAAAGTGAAACACGTTTTCGTCTCCTCCCCCTGAAACTGTCGGGGAAAAAGACATTAAGGTCTAAACAAAATGCGGTTTATTGCCATAACTTTACGCATTCTTGAGGTTTTGAAGTTTCCTGGAGATGCCTCATGATGCCTCACTGCCTTTTAGAGTGCCTAACATGTGCGGCGGGGCTTTAAAAAGAAGACACCGATGATAGCTCCTTGTTTAATCTTCCCCTTCCTCCAGTTGGAAGTCATTCATAGGGAAATCTTTCTGAAACTTGGATTATCGTTGTGGAATCAATGGGTAAACAGGCTTCAAAACAGAAACAACGAGTAAGTTAGTGCTTTTAAATTAATATGGAAATATTAGGGAGAAGCTAAGAGCGCTAAACGTTTCAAAGTTAGCAAAAAAGCTAAAGCGCTAACAACAGTGAGGCTAATCTTTCAACCACAAATACACACAATTTATACCCATAAAGAATAGAAAATATATGAAAGATGATGACCCTTGAATAAACCACAGCAACTCTCCATGGATGTTTGAGTCACAAAGCTACTTTTCAGACGATGAGAGAAACTTCTTATTTGTTTTGACAACCAAGAATTTGATGGTATTTTTTATTCTACTCACAGTGAATCATACTGAAATGTAATTATGTGACTCAAACAAATAAAATATACAATCAGGAAATGGTTCTGAGTTATTTTAGTTGGGACTGACGCAGTAATTGGTAGGGAGAAAATGGCAACCAGCTGATAGGAAATGGTTTTCCAAACTGGCAAAGGTGGAAAACAACATTTTTAAATGTATCTTTGCATGACAGTCAATAAATGTGCAGCAGGCAGCATTCAAAACAATCCTGTTGATAATTTTAGATACTCCAATACACCTTAATATTGTAGTATAATCCACCCTTACTGGGTTACACATGAGTTGTTCTATGAGATCCCAAATTTGTGGGAAGGAGGCTTCCTCAGATTTCGGTTTTCAGCTTAGAGTTTTACGCTGCTGTGATTGGAAACAGCACAGACTGAAATAAACGAGTTTCATGTTTTTGTTTTCACAGCAGTAGAAACAAAATGCAGATATGAAATGTTAATGTGATTGCACTTTCATTTTGATTTGTTACGGGGAGAAATCAATGTTGTTTTATTATTCATCTTTCTTTTCCCAGCAGTCTCATAAAATATCTGAAAGTGGCTAATTTCAGTACAATCTAGCTTTTGCGGTTTTAGTGATCGGGACCCGTTCCAGTGGAAGCCGCGTTGCTGCTCTGTATTTTCCTGGACGCTGTCCACATGCCGTAAGAAAGCTGAAAGCTGTTAGGTCCCAAAGTGCCATATGCAAACAACACAAAGCACATGCTTTCCTCTCTGCCTGACAAGCCAGGCTTTATTACAGTTCAGCCGTTTTGTGCACAGCGCTGTGCCGAGGCCTTTGGAGTCTGTTGCTATCAGTGCAGGGCCAGACGGCACAGCAGCTGTTTTAATAGTGCCCCCTAATGTCCCCTCTGATCCAAGTCAGCTCACCTGGTGTGAATCGAGTCTTTTTTTTGTTTCAATTTCTGCCATACTTTTACCTCCGTTTGTTTGTCCTGTTGCTTTTCTTTTCAGAAATAGCCTTCCTTTTCTCTCTACTTGCCTCACTCGCTCTCTGTCTGGCAACTCTTTAGCCAGACAGAGAGTTGCCTCAGGTGTATTAGAGCATGACTGTCCCCCCAGTCACCCTCTTGTCAGTGCAAGAACAAAGCTCCAGCTCCACAAATGATAATGCCATCCAGGCTCAGACCCGCAGCGCACCTACAAATCTCCCAAAAGCTCCACCTTTCTCTTTGTTCCACTCTCCCTTTCTGCAGGTTTGCATCTCTGCTACTTTGCCTATCTCCCTCTTGGTGTGCTCCACCTCCCTTTCTGCACCACTGGTTCCTACAAGCCTCCTGAAATCTATCACATTAATACCTCTTGCATGGTTTGCATGTGCTATTTTATGGGTTTGAAATGGCGTAATGCAGTCTGTAATTACAGTTCTACTAAGTTATTGGCCGAGGAGGACATGGTTCTCGAAGCAGGGTCTCAATGGGCGTCCCTAGACTTTGATTAAAGGGTTTTGGACCGTGTGGCTGGTTGCATTTGTTCTCCTTTGTTTGGTTTCCATTTGTATGATCTCATTGTTTTATTTTACGCCTTTGCACAGATCTTTTGTTTTGGCGTTTTCTGACCACACTTGTGGAATCAGAATCAATCGGAAATATTTTAATACTGGAAAAAATCCTAAATTAATGCAAAATAGTATTCAAAAGATTATTTTATTTATTAATCTAAAAAAAACACTATTTAAAAAATAAAAAAGTAATCATCCCCCTATGATTTATCCCACTGCACCCAGACTCGATTACTGTTCTACCTGTAAAACAAATCAAATGAATAAACAAAATGAAAAGCTATAGAATATGCTTTGAATAAGAAACAAATACATTAATATTTGTCAGTAATTCCCCAAAAATTATTGATCCCTCATAAAATCTTCTCCGATGGGTGAAAAACGTTTACGTTGGCGATAATATTATTGTTTTGAGACTATTTTCAAGTAAAGCATCTCAAAGATCAGTCAACTTGGATTTATAACAAACATTTAACACTGGAAGACATTTTAAATATCCTAAATAAGTAAACAAAGTCTCTGTAAACAAAACTGTGCTTCAAAAAAAGGGGACATTTGAGACCAGAGCACCAAACTGAAGCTTTTTGTCATCCAGTGTTTGGAAGGAAGAAAGACATGAGAAAAACAAATGAGCTCGTTTTAATTTATCATGCGATTAATTGATTTATTACCTATTGCAACAGGCTTAATTGGCTGCACCCCAAACAAAGACTGTGGATAGTAGCTTTTGTAGCACTAAGACTGTTTCCACTGTGTGTATTAGCGCTTATTAAGGTATATTGGGTGTTTGGAATATTTTAACTGGCACCTCCGATTTGTGGACAGTTGTGGTCTTATCTCTCTGTCTTGCGTTTGTTTTATCTAAAATATGCAATAGTGTCAAAAACAATTTTTACAGCAGTGTAAGATGGTGGCATCAGACCCAAACGAAGGACCGGCAGAACGAGGAGGGAGGAGCTGCGGGTTTTGTGTGCCGTTATTGTTTTCTCAGCGAAGCGGCTTAGATAAGACCCGGCACACACTTATGGGTTTTTACAGCTCCCCCGCTTCGCTCCGACTTAAGATTAAACTTTAACTAGTGTCGCCCAAAAGTAAATTGTGTTTGCTGTTTCGGAAAATATCACACTGTAGTTGCCGTAACTGGTAATCTAAGCCGTGATCAAATGGGAGTAAAGCATTGCCTTGGGCTGTATGAGGACACAGGTGGTTCTTAAGGTACACATGACAAGGTTGCCAGTCCTTTCTGTCAAACTGTATTAGTGAATCAATCTGTCATCAGAAGCCCTTTTCTGATGTGTTCAGACGGAAATGAAAGATGATGTGTGCTCAGCAACTTCAAAAGGTTGTCAGTTTGTTTTATATGATTTGAAGTCGGCTGCATAGGCTGGGTTTGACTGAAAGCATATAACAATAGATTGAAATTGCCTCTCTCTCATAATGCGCTGCTCTCCAGCGCTCAAATCACCATGAGGGTTATACGCCCACTGTGAAAGACGGTAAAAAAACAACAACTCTGTTTATCTTAATAGTTTTCCACCCAGAGTCTGCATCATTTCCTCTCCTTCCAGGCTACGTTGTCCCTCGATGTCCTTCGGCTGACTACCTGCGGTTTTTACAAGTCGAAATCTTAACATAACAACTGCTGCGTCTGCTTGAGCTAGTTTCCTCCGCTTTCCTTTGTATTCTTCTCAGATTGACAAAACCGGATATTGTTTTAGAGCAATGGATCTCTTTTATATACATTTAAAATCCCCCCACCCTGTGGAAACAGGAGGTAGCGATTATCCATCACTGCGGCGCCGTTGCTCCCTGTTAAAGAGCCACTCTGTTTGCGGCCTGTGTGTTCGGGCCTCGGCTCTGTCACTCCCAGACATATTTTCTCTCGGTTCACGACTCGTGGCTTTATGAGGCCATGGTGATTAACAGAGAAAATCCCAGCCTGTCTTCCTGTGGGTCCTTGTCTATCCATAGGAGATAATTATAGCTGCGGATGGCTGTAAATACGAGCCGGGCCGGGGGCTGTCGGATGAGGAAATGGGACATCACCAGAGCTCACCTGGAAAGGGACGTAAATCAGAGCCTGGGAAAACAAAGACGTGTTGAAGGCAACAAGAGGCAAAGGCCGTCTAATGGCTCATCTGCTCTGATTTCACTCACTACAGAGTCCAGATTTAAAATGATCCACAATATAAACAGCAGAGGAAGTCACTCTAAACAGCTTCTTTTGCCTTATTAATGACTGAAATCCAAGATATTTGGTTTCCATTTATAATAGCAAGGACAGAAGTCGTAGAGGAGATGCACCATGTACAAACAGTCCTGGGTTCGATTCCCAGTCACGTCTTCCCCTTCTCTCTCTGCCCTTCTTCTTCCTGTTCAGCGTTTGTTGAATAAAGTCCTTTAGTGCCAACAAAAAGTCTGCTGTTGAGCCTTTTTCTTTCCCTAATCACACACAGTAAACTTACTTTATCTAACCTAAATGTATCTATCTATACATCACTGTACTGTTTTAATACACACCATTTTTTAACACATCTAGTTTTTGCAGTGTATGCAGTTGAATTTTCTACTAAACTAGACTCCAGGAGAAAATTTCCTAGAAAATCTATGAAACTTATATGCTTTGTAAATGTTACAGCAATAACCCAATAATGGCATTTATCTTCATGTTATGCTATGCAGACGCTCCTTCTGCACTGATGAAGGGTTGCTCATTTTTGCATGTTGAATTCTTGACAGTTAAGCTCGACCTATATTCTGATTAATTGAGCTAGTATTAATTTAATTACCACAAACATAAAAAACAATGCAAGAGCAGCTTTAAGATCGTTTGGTTTAGTATTTGTTGAATAAACACCCTGATACATTAAATAAATCATCTTTCTTTAAAGAAAACCTGCAGTTTTCTGAGGTTTGGAGATTTTCACTCTTATCATCCTGATAACTCTTCCCGTTGGCACAATAACCTTAAGTTTTCATTCATTTTTATTTCATCTCCAGTTATTTTAGGATGTTCTTGTATTTCCTCGCTTTCGAAGATCAGACCGCGTTTGCTTTACTTGAACGGAAAGCTTTCATGTCTTTCATATTTTTAAGGTTCGCCAAGAGAAATTGACCTCTGTGTCCTGAAACATTTACATAGAACAACAAAGGCTTCAGCTGTATTTATTGCATTGCAATAATTGTTGCAGGTGCCAATAGAAGAATAACAATTATTCAATTAATATTCCCCACCCGCCACTTAATAAATACACTCAAATTAAGGATTTAATTTCCCAAAACGTTTCTGCTGTAATAAAAACCTACGCTATTACATTTTTATTTCTACACATTTTTTAAAAGCAAGGGTCCCAACAAAGGCAGAGCGGGAACCGCGTGCAATAAACTCTGCAGAACAGATGAGGTTAATCATCCATCCTCGCTAACTGATTGTTTTCCTTTTTGCTACCAACCTCCCTTTGGGCAAACCCAGAAAGGAAGAGGTGTGTGATTGTGGAGTTTTTATTGTAGCTAATGCGTGCCTTCTCATTGTTTTGCACGGACTCCACATTGTGTCTTTTAATAGGAGCTCCAGGCAATCATTGAGGTATTTGTGTGTAAAAAGTAATTAAAATTACAATGGGCTACCCGGCGCGTTGCTGGGCGGGATGGAGGGGAGCGCGGCGCTCGATGACTTGGCTCCAACTCCCTGCCCTTGTACTTGTTCATTAGCGATGCATTGGTTCTTGCTCGACCCGCCCATCTCATCAGAAGCAGGAGCCTCGCAGACAAAGACGAGGCTGTATGGATGTGCCCATTATGATAATAGCATGTCCCCAACTTTTTTTCACACAGGTATAGGGAATAGATATATCTGGCACAGAGGAGTGTGTGGTTGAATCCACGAGGTGGACTGTGGATGTAGTTTCCAGGAGGCTGAATTGACTCTTTGACTTTCAGTGCATGTACTTGCTATTGACTGAAGAGCTGGTGCTTGGCCTTGGACTCTTGTTAATCGTAATTAATTTTTTTCTCTCTCCTCTCTTTCTTCCTCTCTCTTTGTGCAGCCGTACATGGACAGAGCGTACAGATGGACTCCAGTAAGTCCGGCTTTGTGGGCACACAAGTGGAACTGCGCTGCATCTTCGTCAACAGCAATCCGCCGGTGAAGATCTCCCAGGTCACCTGGCAGAAGCTGTCCAACGGCACCAAGCAGAACGTCGCCACCGCCAACCCCACCCTGGGCGTGTCCATCCTGTCGCCCTTCAAGGAGCGGGTGGGCTTCAAGCAGGCGGCCGCTCTCCAGCGCCACCAGATGGAGGACACCACCATCGTGTTCTCCAACCTGCAGCTGTCCGATGAGGCGGCCTACATCTGCGAGTACACCACGTTTCCGGCGGGCAACAGGGAGAACATGGTCAACCTCACCGTGTTCGGTAAGGAGGCATTAAGAGCCCCATCGCCAGTCGGCTTGATTTTGAATTGAATCCAACTGCAGCCACTGTTTTTGTTTCAGTCGGTTCTTTTTCTTCAACCAAGGCCTCATCTGGTGTTAACTTCCATAGAAATAGTTGCTGAATTAAAAAAGTGGTTCTGAATAAAGTGTTTTCTGTTCGAAGATAGGTTTCTTTATTAAAAAAAAGACCTGTTTAAAAGGGTCGAGAGCATTTTTTTTGCTCAAGGAAAGACATCAATAACGCACAATAATAAGGTGAATAAGCAAAGAATATTGCTAACTCTTTGCCCCTTAGCTAAACTTAGTTCAGAGGGGATGTGTTGTTTATATTCTCTTTGCCTGAGTTGGCTAATTGATGTAGATGTTTTCTCTATGACTGTTTGCTTTGGTTAAATTCACATTTTCTTAATTTGCTGAGAGTTCAGTGATCTCTTCCAGCGTTAATCTCTCAAATTTAGACAAGAAAATCATCACCAAAAAAAACCTAACTCCTTGAATCTGATGGAATACATTTGGAAAAAGGAAACGCATTCAAACTGCAGCCTGACTGCTACTACAAGCTTTGACAAGTTGTTGAACAAATGCAGATTTACCAGAACATAATTGTGCAACTGTAATTCTGAATCAGACGTTTTAATCCAGGAAATGAAACAGGTTAAACATCTCAACATCAGTTAAGAAGGTACTTCTTCAAACGTTTTTTTTTTTTTGCTTATCTGAGGTGATCTGAAATCTGTAAACAAATGAGGTTTCTGTTTGACTTAAGACAGAAACTGAACACATTTTTCTGAATCAGATAATAGTGTCAAATCCAGAGATTTCCTTTACAGAAATCTCTGCCTTAAAGGAAGTCTGATTATATTTTACCAGATGCTCCTCCACTGTTTTGGCATCTCAGAAATTTTCCCACCCATTGAACTTTCTCACATTTTGTAAAATAACCACCAGTAACTATGTTTCCACCCAAATGTCAGGCAAATTTTAAGCAAACGTTTGAAATTTTGCAAAGAAAATATGAATGTGGCGCGTTTCTATCTGCTGGTTCAGAGGGAGTCAACCAGACGAAGCAGAGCGTAATTTCGTCGCATTGCAATAATAAATAAGATGCAGAGGTTGCAAACTAGCACGGATCACTCATCTCAGAAAAATGGAGAGAGTTCTCCCCTTCGTTCTGGAGGTTTGGACTTTGACATTTCTCTGAGTTTTGTGCCTCTGGTAAGCCACAGACCCACCAGCACATGGGAAAGTTTATTTGGCAAACACTTTTTGCACATTAACTCATTCTTGGAAAAGGCTACAACCACCTAAAGGAGTTCTTTATCATTATTATTTTTGCTGTTTCCATCAACAGCTTCTACTGCGATACTTCATAAAGTGCATAAAAGAAACGTTGAAGGGAACTAATGAAATGTAATGAGAATTTATGTCAGATCAACACAATGTGGTACATTACTGAGAAGAAAAAAACCTTAATTTAATTTTTTTTTATTCAAAAAAGGATATATATACAGGCAACCAATTGTCTCCAGAAGACCCCTAAATATTAAGTAGAGGTCATAGTTGAATTACACAGTAAATAGGGATTTATTGTGAAACCTTTAGATGGTTGTTAACAGTATTTGTCTGATCTGAAATTGTCTACTTTGTTTTGGTTTGTCCCATAAAACCTCAAGAGAATACATTGAAAATTCTTGTTACTGCAAGACAAAATGTGGAAAAGTTGTAGCGAATCATGAAGTACTGTAACTATGTTATGTACAGTGAAGGCCAGAGCATTTGAAACAAATTTCCAGCTGCCTATGACCCAGTCGGTCTGCAAGGCCCTCATTCCTCTGCAGAACTCACTGTACTTGTTGTGAAAATCACACTTCTAATGTGATGATCGGCACATTAACACCGAAACCAGATTATAAAACAGGAAACCGCAGCAGAGAATAGTCACTAAAAATGAAAGGTGGGACAGGAATCAATAAGGCCACTTCAGAGAGTGTAATTTGGTTTGAACTGTCCCGTCCAGCAAGGAAAAAGCAGCGCTGGAGATGAAGCTTATCTTGAAAAGAAGCAGTTTTGAAAAGGTTGTTGGCTAACTCAGATTAGAGAGTTAATTAGTAATGAAGTGCTGGTGTGTTTTCTATTGAATCCCAGTAAAAAGGAGAAAAAACACTTGACTTGAGTAGTCCCTGTTGCCTGAGCGCTTCTTGTCAGCTCTTAGTTCACATTTTACGCCGCTCTGCCTCCCCAGGACTCTTCAGGCTGCGTCATAACCGTCAGGAACCTGCATGCAGATAACCAACCATCAGTGTTCAAAGGGGCTTCTTCGTTGCTCGCTTTCAGTTATGCATTCGCTTAAACTCCAGCCTGCCTTTTGATGTGCCGAAAGTAGATTGCTAATTGGCAACCCACAAAGGACTGAAATTGGATGACTGTGCATTTGGGTAGGCAAATCTAGCTTTGACAACTCCTTTGCCTTTGAGGAGGGAAAGAGGCTGGATTTAACACTATTTTCATCCCAGCCCTTTAGTTTCATCTACTTCATACTTGATTGTAGATGAAGTAGTCACTCTTCTTCCTCACTGAGATTGTTTAGTAAAGATCCACTGATCAGAGTTACGAAGCCTAGATGTGCTAATGCTAACCCTATTGTTATTCCTCGTTAAGTACTATGATTACCCAAATTAAAACTAATTTTCCCGTAGCCTCCCTGCCATGAAAGTTTATTAACTGCTAGCGGACTCCTGGTATTTGCAAGGGTCAGAGACCACAGCTGCCTGTGAACAGCTAAAATCAGCAAATGATTGAGACCCCCTCTTAAAATGCTCATAACTACTTATTTTAATAGTTCAAACAACAAATGCCAGCCAACAACGTGTCAAGTAGAATTGCGTGTAGCTGTTTCAGCTTCCCAACCTGCATTTATTTAGAATATATTGATATTTCCACAAAGAAGCAGAGTTTTTGCAAATAATCTAGAGTTATGGTCTACAGAAAAACATGTAAATTGTGAATACTGAACCTCTAATGGGTGCAGGTCCACTGTATTTGTATTAGAGATGTCACGCTGTATGCTACAGATTAGCTTTGTCAATGAAGACAAAATAGGTCGACAAGGTGTCTATACCTTAAAATGCTAACAATTTTACCTGGCTAATTGACCTGCTAACCCTGCTAATTATGAGAGGTTAGCACAACTGCTAAGAGAATATACACCTTTACTTTTTCAGGAAAGTAGTTTTCTTTAAAGTGTATTTCATTGCATTTACTTTCAGTCCAAAGTCTTTTATTGTTATTTTTTAAATGAAAAAAAATTGGTGAGGTCAAAGGCTAACAGCTAGTCAAATAGAAATTTAGTTGATTTTGTGAATTAAAAACAGATCAAACTTATAATATTTGCATCCTTTGGATCCAAGTGGTATTAAACATGTATGCTTTCACAAAAAAAAAAAAAGTTTTGTAGTCCTTTCTCAGTCCTTGTAGCGATGCCAAATCTACCAGTCCACCAAGACCAGTCATCAGTTAGTCTGTATCTTATCTTCCAACATGGCGGTCGTGTCATTTGTTTCCCTCTCATTCAGCTCGACCGATGACTCGGATGACCCTAACGAGCCCGACGATCGTGGCCAGGGGTAAGAAGCGCAACATGACCGTCGCCACCTGCACTTCGGCCAACGGGAAGCCTCCGAGCACCATCAAGTGGAGCACATTGTTGAAGGGCGAAGCCACCTTGCAGGAGACCCGCAACCCGAACGGCACGGTGACGGTGCGGAGCAGCTACGTGGTGGTCCCGAGCCGCGAGACGCACAAACAGAAGCTCACCTGCATCGTGACGTACCGGGGCGAGAGGATCACAGACAGCGTGGTGCTCAACGTGCAGTGTAAGGAAGTTTTGCGCTTTTCTCCCAACCAAAAGTTTACGTCGCTGCAGCTTCTGAAGTGCACGGCAAACAAGCTGAAATGTTTTATATTTCAAGTCAAAACTGGTAGATTAAACATTCATGCAGGGAAGAATCTAGACTGAAACACCAGGCTTGTCATCAGTCTGGCGCTGACAGTTTCCTGAACTTTTCTGCTATTATGATTGGAAGATTTCATTCTTTTAGCAAACTTGACACGATCCTATTTCAGTTGTTTACATGCACTGTATGAAAAGACGCCAAACTTTTTTCCAATTAATGTCTGACATCAATTCAGGCTGAGCTTTTCCTGTTTCTGGTCAGTTACCAGCAGCATGCCTGGGATTACTTTGCCTTTAGGCACAGTTGATCTTGTGATTTTGTGTGCTTCTGATTAATTCGCCTAAGATTACCATTGCAGTTAACTGGAAACACACCTGTGGGTGTATTTAGAGGCAGCGCTGCTTTCTTGTGTGACATCATGGAAAGAATCAGGAGGAAACAACAGAAATGTCACCAAAACAATTGTGTGTCTTCACCAATCTGGTTTCTCTGTCATTAATATCACATTAAGCAAATGAATATTGTTTGAATGATCATAACTGTCTTAAAGCAGGAAAAGTTTAGTCTGATTAAATGCCAGAAAATGAAAAAAAAAACGGTTATATGTCTTTTAACATAGCGTATCATTTGGTCGGAACCATAAAGAAGTTTTATTGCGATTCAGCAGGGTTGCAGCAGTGACACAACGTTTTATTATCACGTTCTGGAGGCGTTGAGCTGACATCACTGTGCCTTCCTTGCAGATGAACCCGAGGTGAAGATTGAAGGGTTTGATGGAAACTGGTACCTGAACCGTCAGAATGTTCAGCTGACCTGCAGGGCCGACGCCAACCCCCCTGTGACGATCTACCAGTGGAAACTGTGAGTCTGACTTAAACCCGTCACCGAAGCCCTTAAAGGCTCCGAAAACAAGATGTAGCGTGACTGCGCGCTGTTTCTCTCTCCTTAGATTTGTGGGGGGAAACAACATCTTGTTGCCGAGGTGTTGCTGAGGCACAGGAGGGTCATTTCACAGAGCTGAGCTAAAACGCACTTTCCCGACATTTTTATACACGAGAAACCAATCATCCGAGATAGAAGCAGCAGCCTCGTGTTTTGTTGTAAAACGTGTAATGAAGATAAAACCCCAGGCAGAGTACAATGGGCCTATTACAGCGACAACACCCCCCTATCTACCTGCCGGTCACAGATACTGAGAGATAAATGCAAACGGTGCACACTTTATACTTTATGTTTGCTTCTTTTGCTTTTAAGTCTTTGGGCCAGCATGCAGGTGAGAGAGCGTTATTGTTGCTGCGGTTGTGTTCTCAGCAGGGTATGGAGGCAGCGGCTCGTCCTCGACTACTGAAGCCGAGAAGTCGTAGATTAAACCATCATACCAGCTGAGATCAGTATTTCTGATTCGGTGATGATCAGAGCGAATACTAAAGGAAGAAAAGGTACAGACGAGGGTGAAATTCAGAATAACCTCTCAGAATGAGATTCCAGAACTGATAAGTAGGAAATATAATCCGAAAGGTATGCAAACAATGCAGGTAAATTTAGACATTCTCACCATTGGAGCATGACTGGGTGAGAGCAGATGTTGATTTTGGACCATCAATACTTTTTAATCTGAAATAATAAATAATAACAACAATACAGCATCAGTTATTTCTAGATAAATGTTGAGTGCACACGTTTCAACTTATTTGGGAAATATGTCATTTAGCAAAACATGAACAGGATTATTACGCAAACTTGTGGCTTGACATTTGACAACTCTTCTGAGCAGAAGTTTAGGGTGCGTTCAACCAGCTCTGCTTAGTCCGCTTTAGTCAAACTGTAGTTCATTTGCCTAGAAAGTCCGGTTCTTTTAGGGAGGTGTGAAAGCTCAATCGAACTCTGAACTCTGGTCCGCCTAAAAACCAGGTCTCCGTTCAGTTTGAGTAAACTCTGGTGAGGTTCAAATGCATATGCAAAGGTCAATTAGACCTAAGATTGCTCCAAAAGCAGGAAGCAGACTACAGCGCAGGGCATTCTGGGTAAATACAACCAAATCTAGTGATCAAATCAAAGTGATTCTAGGCAAGAAATGTCTGCAATCAACCTCTTGAATCTGACGCAGCTCCTTTTGTTATAAAATTTCTTGAAGAAGGAAGTTGCACTCCTGTCTTCTTCAGTGATTTTTTTTTTGTCGTTCCCTTCGGTGGTTCTTGGTGCAGCGCCACCACAGGCGAGGAGGGGAACAGGTTTTTCAAACAGTTTGGTTTGTTTCACACAGTGGAGTGACAAAGAGAACCGTGCCGGCTGAAAAAGTAACAAATGGTCTCTAATCGATTCAAAAACACCCTTAGACTTCTTGGTTTCTTGAACTAGCAATATTTTCAGGGTGAAATGTTGCCTGTTTTTTCCACTCTAAAAAACATGTTTGATTCAGGCCTGGTATCATTTTCCATTAGAACACCAAACAGGACTTTTCTGACCCAAATTGTCACTTTTAGAGGTCAGAAAGTCGGTTAAAAGGACCAGAAACATTTTAACTAAATGCAAAAGCTTGTATGTAAACCTGAAGAAGCAGAAACAAAACTTACTAACATCAGTATGAACTGAGATGGTGATTTATTATCCCCAAGAGTTGAGTAAATAATTAACTAAATAGTTTAAAAAACCCTTTAATCTTTGGCTTGTGAAAGTGAACACAACTTGTTGCTGCAACAGGTTATTATAATCACAAACAAACAACAGTTTCAGTTTATGGATATGATTTAAAAGCTCTGCCTGTGCCAGGAAACCAAAGTGATTTAAATGAGCTCTACCCAATTCTGCCAAGAAAAGTGGCCAGATCTCCTGCCAGATTTCTTCCCAAAGCTTATGGATGACTAGGGAAAAAAAAGCTTTCAGTTCCTGCAAACAGCTAAATTATATTTTTTGCAAATATCAGCCTGGGTTCTGAGCTTGTATGTTTAAATTTGTGTGTCTTTTAGGGTAAAGTTACAATAAATCCCAACTTGTTCATTGAAGTTGTTTCCATCCTAAAAAAAAAAAGCTTAGCTGTGTTAATCAAGCTAATTAATATGTTACAGCAAAAAAAACAACAACTTTGAGTTGGATTTTAAAATTAATGCATTTTGATCTTTATATTCCCACATTACGTTTCGAAACCGAGAGATCAATGTTGCAATGTTTCCTTTAATTGCTTTATGAAGATGAATCAATTGCAACGCCAATGATTTTGTGCGTCATTAAGTTTGTTGTTTCCATCTTACAAAAAGAAAGGAAGCATTGAAATTGTAAATGAAATGATGTCTTTACTGTGGCTTGTGTTAATCAAGCTAATCGATACGTAACGTAAAAATAAAACTAATTAGAGCTGGATTTTAAAATGAATTTACTTAGATTTTTATATTCCCTCATTATGTGTCGAAACCGAGAGATGAACGTTGCGATATTTCCTTTAATTGCTTCATGAGGGTGAGGGTGAGCATTCCTGGATCGGAGGTGAATTAATAGACCATTGTGGCCTCATTGTATCTATTCCTCCAGCAACAATGAGCTTTTAATAAGACATACAGATTTCCCCCTCGCCCGCCCGACACTTTTTCTTCTTGTGCATTCATACATCTTTCAGAGAAGAAACCCAGATGTACGCACAAAATAAGAAAGCAAGATGATGCATTTTTTTATTTATCTGAAGCAAGGGGAGATGGGAAGGGAAGAGTAGGAGGAGGAGATGTGATCTGGAAAGACGAGGGCACAGGGCTGACGGATCGGAGAGGACGGCCATTGCCGCACAGAAAACGAGAAGCCAAATCTGTTGTGAAGGTTCCCCTGGGCTCGGCTGTGGAGGTCAGCGCCAGGCTGCGAGGGGACGATGGAGCAGGACGGCATCATAAACGCGTCCAACAGGAAGAAGGTGTAGCCAAATCTAATTACCACTGCTACAAATACTCACGTTTTCGCCAGACTTCCAGTTGTAGATTTGAGTTTCTTTCATTACTGCCCCAGTTGCAGTTGTTATTTTTACCATCTGCAGATATTTTTTCCCTCATAATTTTTTTTCTGAACCTTAAAATACACGCAGCTCTTGCAGCTGAGAATAATGGTTAGCGGGCGGAAAGATCTGTTCTGTTTGAACTTTATCGTTTGTTTTGAAAATGTTTTCTTCTTAGGGCGTCCTTTAGTTTTCTAAGTGGGCACAAGATGAGAAAATGAGGCTCAAGAGTTCATTATTATCACTTACACCTAAATTACTTGTGTGATAAGATTTCAGACTTTATAATTTTCTCTTTTTTTCCCTTCCCCTTTCATTAAAAAGCTATTTTCCAGCAGACAAGAAAACCCCGCCGCATCCTTAAAGGCATTTTCGGTTTCTCAAAGACAAAGCCCTGCATGAATCAAGAAATCTGTATTTTGTTATTAATGCATTTCACAGTGTGATTACTTCAAACTCGGCTCTAATTAGCTGGCTTGCTTATCTCTGTTCTGAAAATGAGATTCTATTAGTCATGTTGATTAAAGGCCACAATAAGACAACTGTTTGTTAATTTCTTCAGTCGCCAGTAGCAGTGGCTGAAATTCACAGATACTTAATAGTCTTTTAAAGGGATATTCAAACCTCTGCTTGTTTGAAAAAGTACAGCCAGTTCTGCTTTCATGGAGGCCACAAAGGCTTTTAAGATCCCTTTGTTTAGGCAGTTGTAAGTGAATGAAGAATTTGGTGACCCACCAATGCATCTTTAGAGGCTGTTGTTTGCCAAACAACCATTTTTTTCCCACTTAAAGTCCGTGTAAACCTTTTTAACTTAGGTTCAGACTATAGAGATATTGAGTTAGATTAAACTTTTCTCTCAACAGATGCCATGAAGTCCTCAGATTGTTATCAGGCCCAATAAGTACCTCACTTATTTCTGTCCTTTCTGAACAGTATTTTGAGGCCCCTGGCTTTCCTCCTGCCCACAAAGACATTTGAGATTATTTTGCAACTCGTCTCGTGGCAGTAGGTTTGGCAGATCGACTCAACTTGGCTTATTAATATGTGCTTTTTATAGCTTTTCCTTGATACTTTGCAGAATCTCAGATGAAGAACTTAATGCTTTTGCTTTTTGGATATCCTCACAGCTGGCCTCTTTACAACCACAAGCAGCACTGCAACCCAAATGCCACAATTGTCCCTCGATTTGCATCAAAAGATTTAATGGACGTGTCAGATTTAAAATATGTACTTCTTAGCGTCTTTTAAGATTTGCTTTGTTGGAAAACAGAAATCCTAATTCAGCTTTCAAAGTGATGTTACGAGTGCTCTGTGTTTTTCCACAGGCTGGTATTCTGCTTCTGAATTTGACTACAATTTATTTAATCCAGAGTTCACACGAGAGGAGGACAACAAATGTGAGCAAAGCTAAAGAATAAACTTCCAGTCAGCAGATTTTTATGTAACTTCTGCATTTTTCTGTTGTGTATAAAATCATTAGGATGGTTTTATACACAAGTTAACCTGCCTAGACCGAACGTGTCGGCGTGACACAGTCAGATTTGCAGAGCCGTAACGCCGCGACACTTTGCGCTGTCTGAAATATTATAACGGTTTCTGAAAGGGGAGATGCTGCGCTTTCCATCCAATATCAGGTTATTACGGTAATTTCACTCCCGCCGTAGCAGGAAGTGAAATTAATACGAGGGGAACTCTTAATAGATAAATAGTAAATTGCGAAAATAACTTCTGGATACTGAAAGTTCCAGTTGTTATGGATAAATGGGCAATATATATTTATTCACTGGACATTTAAAGAACTTCATACAATTAAAATAATCAAAAATATCCAGGTGGAGATTTGAAACTTAGGACTCAAAGGGATAAAGGATGAGTTGTTAGGATTTGTTCTTTTGATTCTATTTAGAGATGGACACTTGCACCATGTTGTTGCTTTGTTTGAGACTTTTATTTTGAAGTAAGAAAGGAAGTAGCTCTTGAGTTGCCTTGTTGTGTTGACAGATTTAGCTACTTAGGACTGTTTATCAGCTAAATCCAGCTAAATTATCGGTTAAAAAGCCCCCACTGTTTTCTGGTGTTCAGTAGAACAATAAAAGAAGATATAAATATATGCATTGTTAGGATATTACCCATGGCCTAACTGTTAGCTGCTAACGTAGCTAAGCGTAGCATCCCCTTTATAGCTTTGTAACAGTGCAAACAGTTTGAATTTTATCCTCTCTAGTGTAAAATCTGAAACAACTGGACTTCATTAGGTTTTGTCTTCCCACAAATATCGCCAAAATCTTTTGCCGTTTTGCTTTGAAGGACCCGGTGTGTCGCTTCATGTCGTTAGCTAGGTGTACCGTGACACTCCTACTGATAGGAGCCCAAATTCTGTGAGAGAACGAGGCAACGCTCCATGTAAAGGACTTCTACCTTTAATTACAGAGTATATTTTCCCTCAGTTTTTCCTCCTAAAATAATGATGCAGTTTGTACTGACACAGAGATGTGAGGCTGCTGCAGCCTCCTCACACCAACATCTGTACACAGACACTGCATACATGAGGAGCCCAGCCAGTCATCAAAGAATCCGTATCGCTCTCAAGCTGTTTGTTAGTCTTTTATTTTGCAGCCCCTCAGGCTCCATTCATGCCCACACACTCAGTCACACACACACGCACGCACGCGCACACACACACGCATTCACTCATGCAGGCATTGCTGGTCATGGCAGAACCAGTGGTGAATCGCAGTTTGCAAGCCTTTCATTTCTACAGCAAATCAATTGAGCTTTGCAGAACTCAGCATTTGATGGAGGTTCACAAGTTAACTGATTATTGAATCGTGACATACTGTATTGAGGGTTGTTTGCCGTCCCGCTGCAATTGCCTCACTAAGGTGACCAATGGAAAATCTACTCAAGCTCAGATTTTTCTATTGCTTTGTGCTCAGAAGTACATTCGAACCACAAAGGTCCCACACAGTCGGGTAAAGTCTGAACTTTGTATTTATAGTTTTCCAGTTTTATTTCCCTTCTTGTTTATCCATCCATCCATCCCTCTCTTCATCCATCCAGCCATTTTCATTGGTCCATCAATCCATCCATCCATCTTTCTGTCCCTTTCTTCCTCAATCCATCCATCCATGCATTTTTCCACCTATCTTTTCATTCATCCATCCGTCCAACCATTTTTATTGATATTCCATCCATCCATTTACCAATCCATCATCCATCCATCATCCACATCATCCCATAAATACATACATCCTTTTCTTCATCCATCCATTCAACTTTCCATCCCGCTGTCCAACCATTCAACATGTTTTTATTGGTTCATTCATATGTCCTTCTAGCCATTATCCTTACATCCTTTCGTTTCTCCATCCATCCATCCAAACAAAATATAAAAAATATATATATTTCTAGTAAACTGCACTAATTAGCTTTTAAGAAGGTAAAACAGAGAACGGGGAACTTTACAGTTGTGTCAGAATGTGTCTAAGGTTTTCAGCATGAAACAGGTGAAGGAACTCGTTTTTGGCCTCATTTTAAACCGTCCTGATCTGGATCTTGTTATATTTCCTGTAGCGATACGTTAATTACGCTCCCTGCCCTGTCATTTAAGAGCCTCGTTGAAAGCACAGCTCAAGTGCCTGATTTGTGACCATTGTTAGCATGAGGCCTAATTTTGTTTTCTCTCTGTAATCTCATCCTGTTTTTCTCTCACTTCAGTAAATGGAGCGCCATATTGTTTTTAATGTCCTCGCACAGCAGCGCCTCTCGGAGTCTCTCTCTCTCTCCCTGTGACCCGGGAGCGATGACAGTGTGTCTTTGCAGCCGCCGTCCTCATTGTCACCACAGTCAGGCTGGAGAACTATTCAGCGCTATCGCAATTGTAGCTCTTCTTAAGCCGAGTCCATTCAGGGCAGCCGATGGAGCCGATCGGGTGGAAGGCGACGGGAAACGACTAATTGTCCTGAAAGTGGAAACCTCTTTTGAGCCTGCGGGCGCTGTGAAAAGTCGGCCCGGATAATAGAGTGGACGGGTTCCCGCGCTCATGATCTGTGACCTTAAAGTGGGCTGGCCTGATCAAAAGGACACGGGCGAGTCTGAGCGCAGCAGAGATAGTGAACCATAAAGGCAAACACCTTTAGGCAGGAGGAACGGGCAGTCTTCAATAAAAGCCCGGCATTTGGTGGAGTCTGTATTTATCGCTTGATCAGCTGCCTCTTCCGACAGCTCCCTTGAGTTTTAAGTTCAGCCATGTGAGCTGGGCTGCAGATGAGAAAGCAGACCCCCTCTTTTCCATTCCTGTCTGTTTTGTATTCCTCACGCCGGAACAGCCTGTCCTCCAGCATCAGCTATATCTTACCTGTTAGGACCTGGTGGGATTCCCTGTCCTCATAATTTTGTTAGGACTTGATGGATGATATCTGAAATACAGCGCTGTCAAATATTCCTGGTATTTATCTCACCCCCACATGCAAGGTTGTTCACCACTCCACATTTTTTTTTTTACGTCTTGAAGATATTTTTTTCTCTGTGTGTTTCTTTTTGTGGCTTGGAGTAATTCCCTCTTTTTATGTGGTCTGCATCATTGCCTCTTTTTTTTTTTACTTTATTCTTTTCGACAGTCTGAACGGCTCACTACCCAGCAACGTGGAGATCAAAAACAACACCCTGTTCTTCAAGGGGCCCGTGACCTACGACCTGGCCGGAACCTACGTCTGTGTCGCCATCAACGGCATCGGGACGCGCACCGGAGTCGTGGACGTCAACATCACCGGTAGGAGAAAACACGGCTCCCGTTTCCGCTCTCTCTGTCTCTTCGGTAACTCCGGCATGGCTTGATCAATACAGTATCCATCAGACAACCACACAGTGGTTTACAAAAGTATTCACACCCCTTGAATGTTTTCAAAATAAACATTTTTATTCACTCTGATGCACCTAAACCAGCGGTTCCAAACTCAAATGAACCGGGAGCCACTGTGGTCATCAGAAGTCCACTTTAGTTTTCAAGTAGCATAAAAATCTAATATTTCTGAAAATATAGGCAAACTGAATGGTAACAATGCAAAACTGCAAATTATGCACAAACATTTTTCCTCCTCATTAAATAAATTAATTGAACTGAGCTGACAAATAAACAAACTGGTACTTTCTTTTTGTCAAAAAGTATGACATCACTTCTACAATTTAATTTATAATTATCAAAATAAAAAACAGCCATAAGTAAATATATTATATTATTCTTAACCTTCTATCACTGAGCTAACAATGCCAGTCCCTCACTTTTTGCTCACATTTTCTTAATGCTACAACAAAAATACTCAAAAAATAAAGTTTATTATTTCAATTTTAATCATCCTGCTTCTTTCAAATCTGCTTGTACTGTACAATTAAAAATCATTTTATGTGACATTCTGAATCGAGTTACTGTAACTTTAGGGCCATATCACATTTTGTTTTACCTAAAGTAGAGGGCCGAACTGCATGACCCAGCCTTAAACACACCCCTTCCTTAATTTGATTAATTTGACGCCAAAATGCAGCTTTTCTGTGACAAAATTAGGTTTTTGGAAAACTAATGCTACCTTTATTAGAACAATAGTTTATTACTCCACAGATCTCACAGATTTATAGCCTTTGAGTTCTGTTTGAAGTCTGGTAGAAGAAGGTTATCTGGTGAGGTTAAGAACAGAGTTAAACTTTTTGGCCCACATGCAAAACTCTTATTTGTATCAGAGAGCGAGCTCTGCCAATAACTGAACAACCCACATCAAGGAAAACGTTGGCGGCGGCGGCGGCGCCTTGCTGTGGGAACGACCAGAACGTTGGTCAGAAGGGATGTGAAGAACGGTCGAGACAAAGGCAGAAAAGCTGCTGCAGACGCTGGGACAGAGGTTTCTGTTACAACTAACAGAAGCATTCATCAAAGCATGTAATGTCTGAGAATGGCCCACTCAAAGTCTTGATATAAATCTAATTGGGGAGCAGTGGGGTTAAAAGGAGTAAATACTAATGCAAGCCACACTTAACAGATTTTTGTTTGTGCAACGGTAAATGAAAACCAGGTTTTCTTTAATTACGCACTACTTTGTGTTGATCTATTAAAAGAAATCCCCTCAAAATACACTGTGGTCTGCGGTGGCAAAACGGGCGAGAAAAACATCGAGACGCAGGAATACTTCTGCAAGGCATTGCAGCTGCACACATGAACAGACCAGTTGATTGTCACAAATCATCTGTGCGTCTCGGTGTCTGAGTATCAGAGTTCCACACAGCTTGTTAGAACAACTCCCATCACACATCCAAACACGTGGGGGAGCAAACGAACACAGGTCTATTATCAGCGCCCAGAATAAACCCACAGGAAATTGGGGGGTTTTAGGTGAGGGCACTGTATTGATCATAACTTGCTCAAACTGCTCGTGCCTCTTCTGCTTCTTTTGTCTCTTCTGGGGGGAAAACAAAATGCTGAGCAAAACTGATTCGGTTTTCTACCCTTCCACATAATTGCAGGCACACAGACTCTGTGGTTCCTCGTGGTTCTAACCCTTAGGAGACCGACAAAGCCTCTGCTATCCATTACAAACCAGATCCCGCTATACATCCTAAAGATGAGGGGATCTTCCTCTGATTGGTAGCAGCTGTGTGCGTGGCTCTGGGGGACTGTTTCAGTTTTGGTCTGGTTGGACTGGAAGGACTTTTCTCTCTCTTTCTCTCTATAAGCTGCTTGGTTTCAGGGAATCTGGCGTGTTCTAACTTGCATTGCTTCGCATGTTAACTCGTGTCTCTGGAATTGCTGTGCTTGGTGTGAAATGAACAGCTGTTCCTTACAGTGGCATTTGCTTCTGCATCCTCTCCTTCCATGTCTTGTTTCTCTTGCAGCAATAAGGCTCAGGAATAAAAACAAAACATTTTTCACAGGATGTGGCAACATTGTTTGCAGAGTGTAATAATATATATCTCAGAAGCTCTTAAAGAACCTTTAGAAACTCTAAATCACTGTGGACCAGCTTGCATCGGGTGTTTAGCATAAAGAACTGCGCAAAGCAAATGCACCAAAGTAATTTTCCATTTCTCCTTTTTTCATTGATCGCTTAAATTAACAAACCACAATGCTGCGGTCCCAGTAGTCTTTGTTTATCCTCCTCATTTGTCTGCATAATTTTTATTGTGTGAGCAAAGTGAACAATGCGTGGGTACATGATTGGAGTGTGCTCAGTTTCAGTTTGTCTACTTTTAAAAAAAAAAAACAACGTGTTTTAGGTTTGCAACCGTTTAAAGGCTTGCAGATTTCTTAAGCAGCAGGTGAAACAAAAGGAATAATGAATCTGTGAAATCACTCCTTGTTCTTAGCAGGAGGAAACGACAGTGGCAACTTTCTGTGATGAATAATCTCAGGTAGTGAATTGCACATAATTAGGAACCATGAAATGATGCATTAGGATCCCTTTTCCTGCAACCTTTAGGTTTCTTCAAAGTACAAAACAACAAAAGACATTTCTTCAGAGCTACTTGTTGAGGCTTGTTGTCCTTAACTTTATAAAATCAGTGGAAGATTTGCATAATTGTTGCCAGAGGCTTGTTTGACTTGTTGTCAAACAAATACTGAGCAACAAATGCACTCTGTCGGAATCAGGCTGCACCCAAATGGTGTGGCTTTTAAAGAGACAGGAGCCAAAATGGACAGATGTGCTGCAGACCCAATGATATGCAGTTATTACTACATAAACTTTAGCTACACGAAGTTCCTAAATTAGCAAATAAAATGCTGTTATAATCATTTTTACTCACATTCACAAGTTTAAGACAGGCACGCACTCGGGGACATAACTTTAATCTAGGCCACACCTCTTTTTGGAAGTATCCCAAAAAGGGGTGTGGCCTCCACAATTGAATCTGCATGATTTAGTGTCATTTTAATATATCATTTCTTATGTTTCAGCATGTCATATTTTCAGTCTGACAGTCTGAAGGCTGCTTTTATTTCCACAAAAGAAAAAAGAAAAGCTCCATCCTTGATATCTGGAATTACATTCACTGCGAAACCTGTCCTGAATATTAAACATCACACAGCACCTGGTCGTCTTTTTGTACCCTCTGAAGTAATAAGCTGGCTGGAAACAAGCTCCAAGTGTTGTTCTATACTGTTACATGGCCAGGAGCACTGAATTTCCCAAAGGGTGCCTTACAAGCCTTAAAAGCACGTTGCCGGTTCCCATAGTAACCCTGTCAAGTTAAAGCGAGAACAGCCAGCCTCTCCTCCTAATGCACAGTTCAGAGGCTCAGCTCCAGCGTGGCGCCCCGTCAAATTGCAGAGCAGCTCAAAAATGGCTTTGGATGATCTGAAGCGGCATAGTTCAGCGCTTTTGATTCAAACTGACTGGGGCAGTGCAGTTTTGTCTTTATGCTGGTGCAGAATAAATCCCTTTATGCAGTCATATTTAATAAATTTGAATATTTTATCAAAGTTCGTCTACTCCAATAACTGTTCACAAAAGGAAACATATTAAATAGATTTATTACACAAGCTGATGTTTTCAAACATTTATTTGTGTTAATTATGATTTTTTTTTATGCTTACCACTAATGAACACATGAAATTCATGATGAGAAAAGAACAGATATTTATCTTAGTTGTTTTTAACCTTTCCATCCAAAAGTCAAAACCACACATTGCTGAAAAAACAAATGGAAAATGAAACAAAGAAACAACTCACAGAAATAGATAAACAATATTTATATTCTTGTCAATGTGCAGACTGAAAAAATGTTGGTGGAAGCATAAGTTGTTTTTACCTTCATTTTTTATATATAAAGCATTATGGAAATGAAAACAGCACAATCTTCTCTGTATATTTTTCTAAAACTTAACTCCAAGAAACTCAAGCTAAACCTTGTTGTATTTGTTTAGGAAATTATTTTTATACAATATTTTTTTTTATTTAAAAACAGTTCTAACTCATTACAACTATATTTTCACACATGAATCTCGTTAATTGAAGTATAATTGTTTCTTATATTTGCCATGACTTTTAATTAAACTGACATTAACACAAAAATATAAACTTAATTTAAATTTGGCTGATACCTGCTTAAGGGTTGTTATTTTCAGTAAATCTCATCTAAGCACTTATTCAGTTATTTATTAAATATGACTGCCGGTTTCATTCTTGTGCCTTTTGTGCTTAATGTGAATTTTCCTCAAATCGCTTTGAAGAAACCGAAAGAATGAAGATCCGTTTCAGGCAAAATTCAGGTTTAACAAAAGGCTTTCTACTGAAATTCAACGGACTTGTGCCAACTTGACATGTGCTGTGCATAACTGGAGCTGAACAAACCTGCTGATGAGTCATTAACCTGCAGGCTGACATGGTGTTGGAGTCTGCACACAGTGAGGTCTAGGTATCGCCACCCAACTGTCCTTTGCAGCGTAGGAAGGTGACGAGGCCACAGCCTCCATGCATGTGTTCAATAATTCAAGGAGCTGGAGGGTTGGAAAATATAAAACACGCATTTTTCTTCTTGTTAAAGTCTAATTTTAAGGTTTTTGAGATTTAGAGGCTCTCGGTGTTGTTTGAGAATCAATAACTCAGCCAGATGGTCTCTTTAGCCTCCAGTCAACTTTAACAAAGTAACGACAAAAGTGAAGCCCGAGCAATCAAGATTCAAAACTTCCCTCCAGCTCGACTTTTCGCTGGGATGTGCATGATTTTGGTGGCGGCTCTTTTTTTTTTTTCTTTTTGTTTTCATTTCCAAGCTAATTTTTTAGATTGACAGGCTAATGCGCGGCGCACCTGTCGGTTAGCCAGCCCCCGCCACCTGTGTCAGGCAGATAAAACGTCCTTGACAACTTGTTTGTATGGGAGAAAAAAGCTATTTTCTCACTGTGGGATGCAGCGCTGATGGAGCTCTTAAAGGAAAGCGCATTTTAATCAAGCTTCTTTTACTGGCGGATTTGCAGGTGCTGCGGCGCTGCAGATATCGGCGGGGGCCACGGCGCGCCTTGTTTCAATTAGCTTAGGGATGGCGCTCGCAGCTCGGATGGCGGCGACAATAGTAAGTCGCACGGGTGACGACGACACGTGTTCTGCAGATATGGTGTCAGAATCTAATGAAGCACTTCTCGGTTTTTAATCTGTCCTCGCTCTCAGGGAAGAAAAGGCGGAAGAGGAGGCGTCACGTGATGCTTCCCGCCTCATTTACATGCAGTTCAGAAATCTCCAGAGATAAAGTTGACGAGTCGTCAGAAATGATTAATCAGCTAATTACCAACAGGCATCAGAGGCCGCACTGAAAAGTAAAGACAATTAAACCAGCGCCACTACGGAGGTTGTTTTTTGACCAATCACTCTCGGCAGCGTTTCAAAGCGTCTAATAGGAATGCCAGTCAAGCAGGCGGAGGAAGCCGCAGGAAGAGGGGCTGAGTGAAGCGGTTAAACCTCAGAGATCGTCCTCCAGCTCGCGAGAGCTAAATCAGTCTTTCATTAGGATAATCAGCTTTGTTTTTGTGTTTGAAACAAATCAATGTCGCCACCTTAAATTTCTTCCCAGCTCATAATGCGACGTGATGAATGGCCGTTTTGTCGGGACGGCCTTACAATTATGTCATTATCGCCTCTGAGAAAGCAGATGTGTGGTTTGTGTTTTTTTCTTAATTCTTGGCAGTTAACAGTAAATTGACATGTGGGAAAGTTTTTGCTTTCCATATTCTTGGATATATTTGTTTACCAAGTTTGAGATTTATGCTCTCACACATAAGAGCCGGTTTGTGTGAGAAAACCGTACGAAGACGGCGCATTTATTCAGGATCAGCTGGAAGGATGTCGGATCTGTCAGGGGGCATCATGTTTGTGAACCTTTCAGAGATCACCCCCCACTCATGGATCAGCTGTACTTCTCTTTTTATGCCAGTTGCGCTGCAGGGCCTCACCACACGGGTTAGACTGGATGGAGCGCTCTCGTAAGTTTAGAGAGAAGGCAGGAGGACGGACGCCTCGGAAAACACAGGACTATCGTTGCCAACTTCTGTTCACGCCTGCCTGAACAGTCAGCTTCTGTTGGGGAAAACCAAGTTACCAGAGAAAATGGTAAAAAAAAAAAAATAAAACCTCCGACATGTGGTGAAAATGAACCAAATAAGTTGGGAAGCGTTCTGTGGAAATATAAGTAAATAAAACACGTGATCGCGCGAGATGCTCCAGTGAATCTGATTTTTTTCGAATTTAGTCGAGTAGCGAAAGATGGAAGGCAGAAATAAGCTCCGAGGCAGACAGCATCTGGGAGCGGAGCAGAGGTGGAAAAGAGGGCAGAAGGCTGTTTACATGACTTTACGTAACAGCCTGTGTCAACCGCTGCTGCTCGCTGGCTGTCGCTTTCTCCATCCTTTAATTCCTACATTTCACTGATATTAAGGGGATAAAGCACAGAGATGATGAGAGGGGGTGAAAAACAAACACACAAAAAAAAAGGAATTACCTAGAAGATAAACTCGCACTAAAATCTGTGATGGAGACAAATGGTGCAAATGTAGAACAGTAGCTGTATCCAAATGCTCAAAATGTCACGTCTCAGTGTAAATATCACATCCAGAAATGGTGTGATGAAGCAACAACAGGAGAAAATGATGACGCTAAAAAAGCACCTGGCATAAATCCTCCAGAGAATATTCACGCTGTCGCTTTGAAGGTTCGTTTTAGGGATTTGACTGATAAAATCTGATCAAATCTGGTCCATCAGATAAAGATTTTAACATACTGGCTGCAGCATCACTGAAATCTAACTTGCTGCTGCAAGCCCCAGAACGACTTGAGGGCACTTCTGCATCGATTCTTCAAGTTGCTAAAACTCCGCTCTGGTAGCAGAACGCAACTTCCCCTAAGAATATTGTCATTTTGAATCACATAAAACTTATATTCCAGAGTTTGTGCAGAAGGAAACGTCTCGCTGTAAAACAATCTCCTCACTTTGGCCTTTAGCTTATCATTTCAATTTGAGAAGCTACATTTGATGTAGATATTTTAAATTTTAGTGTAAACTTGAATACTTGGAGGAGTTCCCCCGATCCCAGGCTTAAATGAAAGAAAGGTTAGCCTAGCTGCTTGTTAAACACTTTGCAAACCTAAGGAGCTGCATCACAGTTGTAGGAAAACCATAGAAAGTCCAGTTAGGATTTTTCCACAAGTTCAACCAAAGTTGAACTTTCAGGCTTATGTGCAATAAAACTAACGCAGCACATTCCCACAGTAAAACATGGTAGTGGCAGTATCATGATGTGGGAATGTTTTTTTTTTTCTCCATACCGGAGTGTAAAAAATGTTAAAAAGTCTTAAACTCATGTATGTAAAATTAAGCTTTTAAAATGTCCTTAATTTAGTTTTAAGGAATGTAAGTTGGTTAAATATGCAAATCAAAGGTCTTAAATGTCATGGTGAAGATTCAATCCTATGTTTTGCTTTTGCTTGTGGGACTTTTCGGTCAGGCAGAAGTTTGGCTCACACACAGACGTCTTTGTTGCTGTTATATTCCCGCTAGCTAGCTAGCTAGCTTTTTTGCAGCTATCGTGGGTAAGGGCAAATGTCTCATCGTTCGGCTGGATGTTGTTCATTTTTGCTAGTGGCTCACTCCCCATATGAGTCAGCAGGACTCCTCTATTTATAGTTTTTAAAGTCTTAAATTTTATTCAGGCTAGCATTAAAAATGTCTTTAAAAGTCTTAAATTTGACTTAATGAAACCTGCAGATACCCAGCACCCTGTTTTACACGTTTAATTTGTGATTTGAATTACTTTTGCACTGTGTGTTGACTTATCCCATAAAATCCCAGCAACCAACCTTGGAGTTTGAGGTTGGCAGACCTGTTAGACCCTTTACAGCAGGTCTGCGTAGATTTTACTATGGTCCAAGTTGCTTGTCTCAAAGTGACGTTACATCCATCTCTCTGCGTTATAAAGACAACGGCAAGAAGATCCTTGAATGAAACGAGTAACGCACCATATATTACTGACATCTAACAGCGGTGCTTCTCTGCTCAGCCATTCGTCTCTTTCTGTTCCCAAACAGAGATGAGAGACGTTACGATCTCAGCTTTGCACAGGGTTCCCTTTGCAATGTGAAATTTGTTTCTTTCCCTGTCATCCATCTCAATCTGCGCTCTATACCATATTGCGGCATCGCCGTCTCACATCGCCGCCTGCATTATTCATAGACCCAAAGGCCACATGTGTGTCTTGTGTATTATTACACTCTCATTTGAAGCTGAGCTATGTCAGCAGACATTTGAGGACCCCACACACACACACACACCTCCACCTCCTCCTGCGTGTTTCTCCTCACCCTTGAACTTTCTGCTTTGACATCTTCAAACCTGCAGGCTTTTGCATCTTTAGGATGATGAAGCGACTTCCTCGCCCCCACGTCTTCGGCTGCTGGCGCGGGGGTTGCCTGCGTCTCAGATCCTGCCAAGATCACACCTCATTATCCAAATGAGACATTAGCACGGACTGCTCCCGTTGCTCGGGCAGCGCAGGCCGGCCCATAAACCCTAAGCGGCGTTGTTCCGTGCCAGAGTAAGCGCTGCGTAAAATGGAGGAGAGGGATGCTCCCTTTTTCTCCGGAACGGACGGGTTTTATTTCACTATTTGGAGAAGAAGACGACGTAACGCCCTGACTGGACACTTGAAATGCAAATGTCACCGGGGAGAGCATGTGAGAGAAGAGCAGCTGAGATCGAAGTGATTTATCTTAACATTTGTTTCTGCATGGCTTGCTGTTTCTGCTCTCCGGAGGATATGCAGAGGAGAGGGATGTGGCAGACAGATGGAGCGGTGGGGGGGGATTGGCTGAGCCCCCTTCGGCCCATCTCTCCTCCTCATCCTCCTTCCTCCTCCTCCTCCTCCTCCTCGCTGTCCAGCCGTGTGGTGTTGGATCTGCCACGCCTCCCTGAGAGCCTGATGAAGTAGGTCACATGCTGTCCCAGAGTCTGACCGCTGGCTCCAAAGCTGCTCGCCGATTCGCTCGCTACGTTCCCAACGTAACAACCAGGCAGCAGAAATAAAAAATATATACATAAAAACAATTAGAGAAGAAGTTGAGAGCAGGACAGTTGCGGTAAACAAACAGAGCCCTGACCTTTTCCGGCTCAACGCGTCCTAATGTGCGGATCCGTTTGCTGCGAGCCGCTGACCCAATAACAGCATTTCCGCTCGGCTCCGGAGCCGCATGCAGGCCGGCAATAAAAGGAGAGACGGTTTAATAATGCTGCATTATGAGCAAACATGTTTTTAAAGGAGCACTAGTGTTAAGATGCTGCTGTAAATATTCATCGCTCATTAAAAGTGCATTTAAAGTGATTAGAAAAAGGCCCCTGTAGCACAAAGTGATTATCTGCAAGAGCTCAGAAAAAAAACCACACACAAAGAAGGGTTTCCAACCTTAATGTGGCGTTTGTGTTTATGATCTCCCAGCTTTGTGAAAATGGCTGTAACTTTGTTTATTCCTGCTGTGAATCACCGCATTGTGAGACCAGAGAGAGCGTTATGTCTCCAGAAGTATTCACACCCTTCACATTTTATCACGTTGCAACCACAAACGTATTGAGTTGTCATGTTTCACACCAACACAAAGAGGGAACATTACATCCCATCCAGCTTCACTGTAACTCTGCAGCTTCCCTCCATGTTTCTCAGCAGGTGAAGTATGTTCAGATCGGTTAGTTCTCCTTTTGGTCTCGGCTGATTAACCAACAACCTGCATTCCTGTTTGCCACAGATTTATTAATCTGTGTCGAGTCAGAGCTACGGATCTCTGCAGCAAGATTATTTTTAACAAATTTGTAGATTTAACAAATTATTTGCAGAAAATTGATCCGGCTCAAGGCTTTTTCCGTTGAGCATATTTAAAATATTTGAAAGGTGCAAAGCAGCTGATTTGGGGGCGGTATGGTTATTTTTTCTTACCACTGATTGGCTGCAACCCCTTCAGTTGAGATGAGGATTGTAGATGTTGGCTTCAGGCTGGTCCCAAGACAGTTTCCACTGTGTGTATTAATGCAAAATTGTATTTAGTGTTTGAACTTTTGAAACAGGCAGATAAAGTGCTGCCTACAAAGCTAGTTAGCAAGGTCACACATGGTGGCAGATAAACGGTTTTCCTGCAACTGCAAGATGTTTCTCTGCCGATACTACAGCTGCCGCGTACACAAGCTTGATTGACGGTGCTCGGACCCTCCCCCTGACTCTGATTGGTTGTTTCTGTGAATTTCTGTAGATGGCAGTAGGACCACAGGGTGGAGGTAAAAGAGCATATACTGTCAGGACATGTTTAAGAAACATGTAAAAAAAAAAACATATACTACCTACTTCAGTTATGTATTTTACATTTTTTCAGACACTTACCTAAAACATTAAATGTTTCATGTTCAATTTCACATAAAGCCTCAATATGTTGAGTTTTGTAGCTGAAACACGACGACATGCGAACGAGTTTAAGGGTTTCCTTCCGTCTGCGCGGCGCAGGAAGAGCAGTTTCGACAGAACGCACGCAGCACCCTGCTGTGTTCCTCCGACAGGATCGATCCTGCAGGTTGCCGCATGTTCACACATGCGAAGCAGAGATGATGTCACTGGTGTTTTGATGAGAGCGTTTCGCTGCGTTATCTCCTCCAGCACGCTCCCTCTCCCCACTTCTGATCCACTGGCCGTTTGGAAGAAAGAAATTCAATTTGAGTTATGGGTTTGAAGGTTTTAGTGCAGCAAGTGGCATTTACCTGCATATGAGGTGGGTTCTGCTCCATAAGTGATAGTGAAATGAGAAGTATTTTTGACAAATGGCGAGGAAAGGAAGCGTGGATGTGGAAGAAAGAAGTCAGTGGCGAGATTTGCCTCAGCTGCGACTCCCCATGAAGCATGTTTAATTCCCGTCAGTGACGAGCTTTTATTCGTTGTGGCAGAATTACATTTCCATGACTTCACAACTACTGGCAAATTCAGACAGGGGAAGTAATGAGGATCTCTGGATCCACTGAATTAATGCGTCTTCTCCGATTGTCCCCGTCGTCATTCGCTCATTATGCCACTCTTTATTTGCTGTTGTCACCGTCGCCGACTTCTCCAAAGCGCTCCTCTCCATCTTCCTTTTTCCCGCCTGTCAACGCTCCCCAACTTCTTCCTGCGTTTCCTTTTGATCCTCTGTTGTCTGCTGCTTGTTCCTCGATTAGTCACATTATCACACCACTCCCTGTACCGCGCTTTGAAATCCTTTTCATTTTCCCAGCCTCTGTCATAACCTTGTCCAAGAGATTGTTGCTAAGTCTCAGGAATGTTCAGCTCCTTCTGTTCTGCCTTTTTGTCGTGTGTAGACACGACTGCAGCACACCTAGAAACCTGCAGGACAGAGTTGGGAAACAGCTCCTTTCTCGCTCTGAAAGGCCCTTCTGCGTCAGACGCTCCTTTCCTTCAGCATCTTTGAACATTCGGCACTCCTGCTGTTTGTTTTATGCTGTGGCTTCCACTGAAATACAAACCTTTGCTCTATATCTAGTCTGCTGCTTTTCAGAAGCCGCAAATCATTTCCACTACAAGATCTCCTTCTTTCCTTTTTGTTTTTATTGGGGTTGCACTTGTTTACCGTTTTCCTCTTTTAACGATTCGTCTGCTTTACAACGCCTGGCACAGCTAGTCACGCTCCTTAAACTTTTCCAGATTTTTAGCCACAAACTTCAAATTATTATTTATGATGGGATTTTATGTGACCCCACTCAAAATGGCTCATTAACGTGAATTAAAAATCAATACTTCACCCATTTTACCAAAGAAAACCCTGAGAAATGTAACCTGCATTTGGATTTACTGCATTAAAGTCTCGAGAAGTCACATATTTAATAACAAAAAGAGTCCAATCTCAGAATATGACAATCTGTTCTGCGAAGATCCTAGACAATTTTTGAAAAATTGCACCAAAGTGGGCGGAGTCAAGAGATGCTTGGGGGCGTGGCCAAGTGTGAGGCTTAGAGGAAGGGGTTAATTGAAGCTCAACCCAAGAAGACTAGAGACAAATCTATCAACTTTGTCTTGTTATTAGAGACTGGCACCCATAAGGCTCAATTTACACAGTTTATCTGCCAAATAAAAAGCTGATTTGGGGTTTAGTTACTCTTTACTGCAAGCTTTATACGTTTCTCAGGTTCAGCACTCTTAAAGCAAATCAATGGCTTCCTTTGACTTTGCAGAATTTGATGATGAATTCAAGAAATAACTCATTAATTTCAATCATCTGTGTTGAAACTGGAATTAAAGACCAGAATCTCTCTGGCAAGACTTTCCATTTGACTGTCCTTGAGACGAATAGGCAGAAATTCAGGGAAGGTCATAGTGGCACGTCCCAAAAAATGTGCAGTTATAACAAAAGGAGGAAAAGACACTTCTGCAAAGTGTTTGTTTAAAGATTCACAACCACAAATTTTCTCTTCAGTTCATAATTTTAGGCTGCTTTTGTTGGTTGGTCTATAAAGGAAAATCCCTATAAAACACATAGTTAGTTGTTGTAGCAAAGCGGTATGAATAATTTTGTGAACACGGCGGCCTCAGATGGATCTGTAAAGGAAGCAGATTTTGCCACTAAAACCTTTGGACCCAGTAAATCATCCTTTCTATCATGTCAAACGTTCAGAGCTGTATGATTAATCCTAAACGACGGGGATGCGGCATTACAACAAGCAAAGCATTTCCTGTTATTCCTGACCTGCATGCATCTATTAGGCCTTTGGGCTGAATTATAGCCCATCACAGAACTTGCTTCCTCCTATTAATCTTAGCTGCACGTCTTATACGTTGCAAGTCAAAGTTTCTGCCACTATCTACATATTTCTGCTGTGCCGCTAATAGACGCCCCCCTTTTTTGTTTGCTGGAACAGTATCATAGCTGCTGCTGGGGTCGTCTTTATCTGCCGCTTGGCAGGTGTTGCTGGTAGTGAAGGTGAGCAAAGAGGAACTCGTCTTTGCTCCCTTCTCCTTCTCCTGCAGCCTTTTAAATCGCCTGCATTTCAGACACGTTTTGGTGAAAATATTGTTTCTGAAACGTGATTAGTTTGCACCATGGCTACTCAGATTCCTCTTGAGTTCACACAAGACTCTGCTGCTCTGGTAGAGAGTTATTTTCTTGTGATATCTTCATGTTTGCAAAGCCGCTGAAGTGACCTTGTGGGGGGCGGGGGGTGAGAACGGGGGAAGAAGCGGACTTGGTAACATTCTGAGAAGAGGCAGATTGTGAGTTTCTCTGTGTTGCAGAATAACAGCTCTGTTCCTCTGCTGCTGCACCCGATGAGCAATAGATGGTGTTTTTCTCAGGTTTTAAAGTACTCCAATTATAGCACCGGGGTTATCGGGGTAAAGCATCCTCACAGCTTTTTGCATTAGCTGTGTTTGCCAGGACGGGTTCTTCTTGGGTGGGAGGCCACCACAAAAATCTGTGAGTGTTTAGAGTTGGTTCAAGTCCGCACTTTATAAGTTTATTACAAGGTTACCACATAACGGCAAATGTGGACTGTGGAAAATATTTTCTTCTTTCCTTCCTTCTTCCAGTCTCTTCTGTAATTTTCCTTCCTTCTTTGTTTGTTACTTTTGTCCATCCTCTCTCTTTTCTTTCCTTCCTTGTGCCCTGCACCCCTTTAGTTGTCTATTTTTAGTCTTCTCTCCATTTTGTTTCCTATATTTTCCTCCTTGCATTTAACTATCTTCCTTCTTTCCTTTTTGCTTAGTTCATGTCCTTCCTTTCTTTTTTGTTTTCTACTTCCTATCTTTCCCTCTTTTGGGCCTCCATCTTCCCTTCCTTCCAGTTTCCTGTTCAGTATCTAAAGCCTACCTGCTGTTGAGATATTATAATTATTGTGTTTACATGAAACCTCTTCCTTCCGTCGTTAGTGGTGAAGAAATAGAGCTGATCCTTTCTCGGGGTGGAGATAACAGCGAGCACCTCGAGGCTGACGTTGGGACCTTTAACTGCCTCTGATCTGGACCTCAACAGTCTTTTACCCCCTTTAATGAAACTAAATGTCTCATTTTAGCCACCTGGGTGAAAATTGCCCTAATTAAGATTGAAATGAGGATTTAAAAGAGCAAAACCAGATCTTAGCCGAGGAGGTCAGCGAGGGGCAGTGAAGAGGATTACAGCCGAATGTTTTCCCTTTGCTTTCACTTCCTCAATCGTCTGGATTTCCGCCCCTCTTCGGGCCTGGAGGAAGGATGCGTTCTCCAGCAGGGGTGACCTGGCTCTGCTCTCCCATTGATGTGTGTAATGAAGGCCTGTGTCTGAATAATCCCATTAGGTGGTCAGATTAAAACCTGAGCTGATATTTGAGACCGTGCCCGGCGCCTCTTTAGAAATCGGAGAGCTTTGCAGCCGGGCCTCGGGAGAAAGGCGGCGGCGGCGGCATTCGGGAGGTTCCTCCTTTTTGGACTGATGGAGTGCCGTTCTAATTACAGCAGAGAAGAAGGCTTCAGTCGCTTCTTAACTTTACCCAGTCCCATCCTTTCATAGCCGCATTATGCTCAGATTCATCGTTTCTAATAAAGAGCGGTTCTTATCAAGCGTAACTGATTTGATTCAAGGCTTCAGGTTGATCATTTGAAAAGATTTTCTTTTGTGTTTGAAATTAGTATGTTTTTAGATTAAAATGCGTCCCGTTTGTCCGTGTGATGTTCGGTTTGATTTGGCTGACTTGCACCGTAGCATCACTGTTGCGATGCCTTGCATTCATATTCGCACCCGTCGACTGTTTCAGGTTTCTTTTCATGTCACATGCGTGCTTTATTTAAAATGTACGTTTTTCCAACTTTCAAGGACTCCATGAATGCAGAAGTTAGTTGACTGAGGTTTAATTGATGAGGAGTATTTGATTGATTTTGTCATTTCAGTTTTCAGCAACAATACCGCAATGCTAAGTTTTCCAAAAATAGTGCAGCACAAGTTACTTCCTCTCATTAGAAGACCATAACATCACCTGCCGCCATGTTGGCTTCTTAGCAATCATGTCGGACAGCAAATGAGGGCAAAATCAAAGTTTCTACATGTGGAGACCAACACTAGATACCACAGTGAACACACTATTCCCCAGAAGTGACAACATCATGCTGTGGGATTTATTATTGTTTTTCTATGGGGAAAAGAAAACAGGAAGACAGAAGGAGCTGATTAGAAGTCAATTCTCCAGAAAATGTGGTTAGCACTTGAGGCTAAAGCAGAGGTTGATGATCTAATGTTCGAATGGCCTAGTTAAATCCCGCCGAAAACCAGATGCAGTTGCTTTGCAAAGACGAAATGGCAAATATTTCTGCACCAAGATTTAAAAAGCTGACCGAGACAAACCGTCGTTTCTGCGTTGTGTTGATTGAATGTTGTTGGTTGTATTTGGTTTTATTTAGGGGTATCTGTTTATACAGTCGCATTGAACCTGTGGATCATTTTCTTTCACACAAACTCCTGCAAAAATCCAGTGAGTTTTTCGGTCGTCTGAGAGGTTTGAATAGTTTTTCAAGCTTGTGCTGATGGGTTTTGTTTCCCTTGACTCAGCTTGAAGGCGACGCCGATGCAGAAGGCAAACGAGCTGCGTTCAAGGCGTCAGCGCTCATGTTTATCTGCTCCAGATGAACATATGGACGGTGTTAAAATCTAATCCCAATTACATTAAGACGTCTCATAATAGAGCGGCAATAAAGCAGATATCAAAGCAAAGGCCAAACTAGTAATCATATCAAAAGCGGGAAAGCTTCTCGAACAAAAAGCTTCCCTTTTCTTTGATTCCTCGCTCGAATTATCTGAGTAGTAAATGCTGCTTTTTCCCATGAAGTTTTGTTCTGTGAAAAGAAATGGACTGACCACGATGTCTCACTTTACCCTCAGACATGAATGCTGCGTCATATGCAGCCAGCAGTAAGTTAATAGTGCCATATTATGTTGCGTTCTATATTAATGCATATCTTTCATATTATTTCCCTTCTTTCTTTGTGGTCCTTTCTATAAAAACGACACATTTCCTCTTTTAAAGCGATGCCGTCTCTTCGGTGTGTCGCTCGGCTGCTCCAGTGGATGAGCTCCGTGTTTATCTGCTCTCTCGGTGCTTTGTGTCTGCGTATGCTTGGCTGCTGATAATCATCCCAGGCGGCGCTCTCTCATTTCATTACCTCTGCACAGCTGATGAAGACGTCTTGTGGAGCTACTTCATGTCGGACTCCTCTGTTGTCTGCCTTCCACTATGTTTATTTTAAGCTGATTCATTCAAAAGATGAAAAAGTGTTTTAAAAACTCCCTTTTTTGATTATTTTTTGGTCACTTTGATGTTTTAAATCCAACAAATTGAGCTGTGCTTTAAAAAAAAGAAAAAAAGGGTTATTTTTTTAGGGAAAAAGCTGCTGAAACCAAACTGACTGTGTGAAAATCGACTCGTTTAATCATGAATTAACTGTTAAGATAGATAAGATCGGTGCCTAATTTTAGGTCATCATGTAAGTATTGCCTGATTGTGATTTGGTTTGATTTCAACTGCAAATCACTGAACTTTGACTCAAAAGTACATCCTTATCCAACGCCGGAAGGCCAAAAGCATGGAAATGAAGACTTTGGTTAGTCAAAGTCCTGGCTGAAATTAAATTCAGATGCTTTGGTGTGACATTACACCTGGAAAAGAGTTGTTTGCCCCAAAGGTGGGACGGTTAGTTGCTAGATTTAGGGAGCAATTAAACCATAAATTGGTGTGTTTGTCTTTGTCTATTTGAATTAGTTTGATCTGAAACGTTCAAGTAGCAAAACAAGAGGCGATTACCTTTATAGCGCCGTAAAAACACTCCTGCTGCTGCTTTCTAAATGAATGGTTAAAATTTCTGGTTGATGCATGCTGCTGAACTTCGACTCTCTCTGTCCGGTCCGCCGGGGGTCGGTGTCGGTCTGTCCGTGTCTGAACTGCATGTCGTCGTCCTCAACACTGGGGGCTCCAGTGGGACTGGGTGGGCTTGGCTGTGGGCGTCCGGTGGGGGTCCTTCCTTTCCCTTTTGCTTTTCCGTCCTCGTCTCCCTTACATCATCTCTCCTTTTTTTTGTTTTGAAAAAAAAAAAATGCACCTGCACAGTTGCACCTCCTCCCACCAGAGCACTGACACACTCCCTTCCATCTGTCTTTTCCTACCCAGACCTCCCTATCAACCCGACACCCAGGGGCAACGGCATCCCTCCGGAGCAGCACAATGCAGGTGCCGCCATCGGGGGCGCTGTGGGGGGAGTAATCCTGGTGATCGTGGCGGCAATACTGCTCTTCGTGTTCCTGCGTCGCCGCCAGCGCACCTTCAAGGGGGACTACAGCACCAAGAAGCACGTCTTTGGGAACGGGTACAGCAAGGCGGGCGCCATGCCCGCGCACCCCCCCATCCCCAAGAACCTCCAGTACCCGGACGACTCGGACGACGAGAAGAAGCCCACCCAGATCAGCAACACCGGGGGGTTCGAGGCGAGCGATCGGAATTTCGACACCGAATCCGAGGACCTGAAGAGACCGTACTTCACTGTGGATGAGGGGGAGAGCCGGGATTACGGGGAGCGGACTCTGGCCTTCCAGTACGACCCAGAACCTGAAATTGCCGACGATATGATCTCTCAAACCGACGGCTCTGTCATTTCTAAGAAAGAGTGGTACGTGTAGAGGCATGCAACCGCCAAGCAACCTGTCGTCCCTCACCTGCATCCCACCTCACCCTTCACCTCCCCACCCTCACATCCATCAACCTGCACCTCCCGCAGTGGCATTTCCAGCTCACCCCCCCTCCCCGCATCAGACTCCATCCAACTAATCACTGTTAGAAAAATCAAGGGTCTATTTAAAGTCCAGGACACGACTTCTCAACATGACAGCATTGGTGTCGCTCTCATCACGTTAATGGGCAAAGAATACAAACTAAGGTATGTAAATGGACTCAATGTGGCTCCAAGGCCAGAAAGGTGATTGGTCAATACTGTTGTGTATTTTATTTTTCATGTTATAAATGTATTAAATGTATAAAAAAAAGAATAGGTTGAGGTTTTGCTGAGCACATTTGTGAAAGTCCTACACTGGATGTATGGTTTTTTTTATTTTCCTTTGGTTTGGTTTGTTTATTTTTGTCATTAGCAATTGCAAATTTGTCATTTTTATATTCTCTTTTTGTATGATCTGCAGAGAAATGAGAGTTATGTGTCTGACATATTTTACAGGTGGAGCTTAAAGTGTTTAAAAGTTTATGGTCAAATGTTTCAGGAAAAAAAGAAAAGATAAAAAAAAAGAAAACTTGCTGTACAGACGTGCAACATTTATGGCGAAAGCGCGTTATTGTCCTTCTCCAAAGACATTGTTGATGCTTCTCAAGCCCCATCTTGGACTTTATTTGCTGTTTTTTATTTTTAATAAAAGGGTGTCAGTCTACTGAGCCATACAGACACATGGTGGTAACATAATAACATTCAATGATATATATTTTTTATTGCTAATGTTTCCATCATGTTAAATGAGTACAAATCCAGAAAATCACATTGTTTGATCAAAAAAATATGTAATTTGGCATGAAAGAAGTATTTGGTAGAATTGTTCAGGACCAGGTTCCTTTGGTAACCTTGACCAGATTTTCCGGTAGTTTTGAGCCGATTCCTAAATTTTCTCATCATCACTGGTGAAATCCTGCATGGAGCCCCACTCCAAATGAGATTGGACCAACACTTTGTCCCTTTGGTCTCTGTGGATACATTCCTACAGCAGGTCATGATGTTCATACTACTATTTAGTAGCAATCAGACTTTAGTGTCGACGTTTTCAGACCCCAAATAGACTGAAAGTCGACTCCACGTAGCATCGCGCTGTAATAATGGATGCTACAGTTCCTGGATCAGTTTCACTGCAAAAACTCCAAATCTTACCAAGTATTTTTAGTCTCATGTCCAATACAAATACGATGTTTTCACTAGAAACTAGACAAAAAATACGTTATAAGATTGTGTGTTTTGGCAGTGAACCTGGGAGTTAGCGGTACCGTCAAAAGATCACAACAAAAAGGTAGCCAGTAAAGAGAAAGCTTAGCTTAGCACAGGCCTTTTGTTGAGCACTGACTGCAGCCTCAGTAGAGAAGTACGTTTAGATGCGCAGTCGGAACCAGGACAGGTGGGATTGTGATGTGATGCTCTGTAAGTCCAGAATTTTCTGAATAATAATTTGCAGTCATTGTTTACGTCCAGATTTATTGCGCCTGGTTTCTGCTGGTGCAGAGTTACGATGCATGTCTCACATCAGTGATGTAATAGTTGAATAAAATCCAACATGAGCGTTTAGACTGTAAACGCTTTGAGAACAATTGGGATTTGGCCGTTCAGGTTGCTGTAAAAAGTTGAATATATAGGGGCGGGGAGCGGATTTAAAAAACATTCCCTCTAGTGGAGAGGTTGGAGTCTGATTGGTTTTGTGGGCAAGCAAGGAGTGGAAGATAGGAGAGCTTCTTAATGACGAACTACCGGCTAAATTCCTGCTTATTGGTCGGTGATCAAATACGTGTTTCATGCAGTAAAATTCAAACTACTTAAAAATAATACAATGTGATTGTGTGCATTTTTTTATAGATTCTTTTATTGGAAAATGAACAAACCCACATTTTCTAGATTTGTGAAATTGCGCATCGTTTTCCATCTACTCCACCGTTTTGCCCTCGTTTGTGTGGATTTATCCCATAACATTGAATTTTGTGGTCATAATGAGACAAAATGTGTAAAAGTTCAAAAGGTACGAATGTTTTTGTGGGTAATTATGTGGAAAAGACATCCGCTGAGTCTCACAGGATCACTAATAGTGCTCGGAAATGTCATGATTGTCACTTGACTTGAACAGTTTGACCTGTGTACATGCGCTCAAAAATCTTACCACTTTAATGAAACGCCTGGGTGTTTTTCCTTTCCTGTTTTTATGCGTGTGTTGAGCTGTCATAATTACGTTTGGTTCCGACCCCCTTTTTTCCTCAAAATGGATGTCAGCGAAAAAGTGTCTGAGGAATTTCTCAGTAATGATTCTGCCTCTCCAGTTGAGACTGTTTACCCAAGAACTGGCTAACATCAACCTCATTTTCCACCAGGAGTCGTCCGTGGACTCAGAGGACTCGGATCGGAGGGGAAATGTCAACTGATGCTTTTATTTACGCTAACAGAGAAAATATTTTAACAAGTAAAAGGGATCTGAAAAAATAACGGTGGCCATGCTGCGAAGCAAGAAAGCAGCGTAAGAACTTGGCTGCTGCTTTAGTGATGTTTCTTCCTTTCTTTCTGAATGAATTCCAGCTATTTTTGGGGGGTGATTTTGCAGTAATGAATTCTTTTTTTTTTTTCTTTAATGTCAAGATTTATTTCTGCATATGGGGACGCACTGACTCTTTATGCCACCGTTATACAGTATATACCTGTATCTGTTTTTAAAAATGCTGTTAGCAAGTGCCAGTGGATGCTAGTATAGCAGAAAGACTTTCTCTCCTCCTCGGCTCGGAGCTCCATTACACGATCAGCAAAATATATTTGCTTCAAAAAAAAAAAATCTCAATGTGAAAAATCAGAGATAAGAGAGGCACTGCAGTAAATCTGTGGATGTAAACAACATATCTGACTGGCTCTGAACACTATAAATACTGTATTAAGCCTTATTTTATGCATGTTTTTTGTGTGTGGGAGTGGAAGTGCATTTGTTGGTATTTTTTTTCTTTTTCCCAGTCAATCCCAGTGTGTTTTTGTCCTCATTTGCAGCTTAGAAAGACGACAATATCCTCCTTTTTTTTGTATTGTCGTCTGTATTGGCAGAGCTATGATTTCATCGGTACGCCGTACCCAGCGACAATATTGCAGTTAATACAAAAATACCTATATAAATATATGTTGAAATGATAAAGAACACAAAAAAACGCCCCTGTGAGAGGATTTTCTTGCAGATGTGAATGTTTTTCAGTCCATGCTTGTCTACTGTATGCTTTTAGATGAGCATGTTAATCATGAGCCTCAATCTATATTGTATAATATACACAAACAAGCATTGAACAGTGAGGTTTCTGTTGTTCTTATTAGAAGTCCTCCTCTGATCCATTTTTCAATGGCCTTATTTCAGTTTTAAAGAGACAGTACATGACTCAAAATAAACCGAGCGACAGTAGCCAGTTTCTTCTGTCACTGTGGACAAAAAAAAGTTTGGTTTTCTCACACAGGCAGGGGAAATGCTTTCTTGTTTAGTCAGAAATAGTTTGAACCACAGCGTTGTAAGAAAACAAAGCACGTTTTATGTTTTTTGTTCTTTTTATTCAGTGCCTATCAAAGGAAGGAGGGGTGAGGTAGTCACGGCAACCACTTCCTGTTTATTTAAGCTCTTCATTCCCCAAATAGATGAATTAAAAGAAACTATTGGACACAATTCTTGTAAAAGTATTCATACTTCTTTTGTTTGTTTTTTTCAAATTGTGTGCTTTATTGAGGTTTTATATAATAGACAAAAAAAAAAAAAAAGATTCAGAAATGTGAAGTAGAAGAAAAATGTTCAAATCAACCTGTGAGGTTTGGTGCATCATCTTCTTTTACACTGATACCCCTAAATTAAATAAATTATAACCACCTGCAAACATTTTCATACATTAGATTTCTAATTTGTGGATACTTCACGATGACGCACTTCTCAGTGTTTCTGCAGAATCTTTAAGGATTTGTAAGTTCAGCTGAAATTTAGACCTTAATAGGTGTCCAGATTTTTCACAGCAGCTTCCTGCTAACTAGTTACATTTTCAATTTGTGCTTTTATCCATTCATCTTGATTTACAATAAACACATTTCTTATTTTTCCTGATAAGAGCTTATAGGAAGGCAATTAAAGTCAACACATTCTAGCATCATCATCGTGGGAAAGTGTGTATTTACTCAAGGTTTGGTTGGACAGCTGCAATATTTACAGCTGGCTAAAAACCCGTCGTCCCAAACCGCCAATAATATAACAAAGCCTTTTCTGACTGGGTGTAAAAGCACTGAAGTCAAACAGCATTTCACCTTATTTAAGGTATTAATTTATTATTTTGTTATTTTTTTACGCTGCATGTTGGTCTTAAATTCATGTTTTTTTATGATTAAACCTTTTTTAGTAGTTTTTAATAGAGTTTCAAAAAATCTTAAGCTAACATTTCTGAAACTTTAAAACAAACTCTGATTAAGTTTAACATTTGTCCACTAACATTATCTAACCAACACTAGATTTTCTTTCGGGGTTTCAGAGTAAAGGAAGTTAAAACAAATGCACACCTTTCAAAATTTGTATTTGAAAATAAAAATGTATGTTGGAATTTTTCTTCTTCTTCACAATTGTGTCTATCCAAATAAAATCTAATTAAAACACACTCGGGGTTTTTTTTTGTCCGGAACAAAACAAAAATCTCCGTTTAACACAAATGATCGTTTACATGCAGTGGAACCTAGTTAGTCTTCATCCCAGCACTTTACTAACACTGCATACTGGATCACACAAAAAACATCTAACAAATTAACACAGCACTCAATGTTGAATTTCTGAATCAGGCAGAAATATAAATCCTGCAGCCTCAGATCAGATTGTCGACGTTCTTCTAAGCTTTTAAGCACAACAACAGCGACTCTAATCCAGTAAAAAGAAACGAAACTTGCATGTATGAATTAATGAACATCACCCCCATTTGAAAGCACAAACTTATGGTTTCATCTGACTTTGTTTTCTGCTTCTGTTATGAAACCACTGCCACTACTGCTTCTCAGACAACAACAAAAAGATAAATACTTTGGGGTTAAAATGTATATTGCTAAATATTAACATTCATATTACTGAGGTGTTCTGACTTTCTATTTTATAATAGTGACTGTAACTTCATTCCATCCTAATCCTACTTTTTGTATTCTGTATGTTTAACATTCCACTGTAAATATTGTACATAAAGTTGAGATTATAGTCTGGGTTTAATAGGGAGCCTGTTGTGTAAAATAAACCTTATTTGACTGCAAACATGGAGACTCGGTGATGGATAGATGAAGTTGATGGATAGCTTTTTCCCAAAGTCTCGACTAAAAACCGCTCCTCTAGTACCTTTTTAACATGCCAATAGTGACTTCACTGTCATACAAAGGGGGTAATGCATACAGTCTGTCAAAATGGTGTCGCTGAAAGAATCTCAAAAAGTACAAAAAAAATAAATAAATCTGTTTGTATGCAGCCATGTGAATGTATATTTCTGAGGGTGTTACAGATATAAGAATAAAAAAAATCTCTTGTTCAATTGTGATGACCCAGTAAAGTAACTTGTATTTGTTTTGAGCATTAAATGAGTTCAATAGTCAACCTGTCCCAGTCCACTGATTGGATAAATGTGTCATCTAACCGAACATGGTCCATGTTTGCAGCACATTTCCGGCTTTTTTTTAATTAATTTATTTTTGGTAACTGCAGCCTTTTCCCGATAACCGTGATGTCTCTGTGTCTCATGCAGGTGCTTCAGTTGGATTACTTTTTTTTTACTGTGCCTGTAAACTGTCACACCCAAAACATTTGTTCTGTAAATAAATTTGGTTGAACAAAACTGAAAGGGCATTGTGATCACATTGCAGAGCCACGTGCCGGTCAGTCGAACAGAGAAGTTGATCCAAACGTAAAGCGAGCTGAACGATTACATTTGGCTAAAGATGCTGACAGGCTTAGATATGTATCAAGATTTTTTTCCAATTTTTTTTTTATTTTCTTAAGGCATTAAAAAAAAAAGGTAGGGAAAAATTTTTTGCTAATTTTATTTTTTTTAGGTGATCAATTGAAATTTTCTCCAAATACAAAAATCCATCAGTAGTATTGCTCTTTAGGGGTTATCTGATGTCACTTTTTTTTTTTACCTGCAAGAGTCGTCTACAGTAGAAGGAGGGACCGGGTCGGCCATATTTGATTTAACAAAAATAATTTCTTGCATTTGCAGCTGATGGCCAGTAGTTGATAGAGTATTTTATGATGCATTAGTGTCCACTTCAGTGGTCTGTGTGCATTTATAACATACAAATCCACAAGAAGCACAAGAAAATGGCTTTTAGACAGCTGCCCACTGAATTTAAAAGTGTGGTAGGAAAAAAAACAGCAGTTTTGGTAGATTGTGAAGAAAAAAATAACAATTTAAATATTTGAAGGAGGTTCAAAGGCATGAATTGCAGCTGGAGTCATCACTTTAACCCACAAAATGTCCTGGATTAACATGATACAGAGAGTTAACAAGTTATTTTTCCAGTAGTCTTGTTTTTTTTGTTGTTGTTTCCATCTTCACAGTTTATGTAACCAAGAATGGAGCTGAAAGACTCGGGATGTGTTCGTATAACACATCAGAGATAAAGGGATGCCCACAGTATCTGACGCAAGGCTTTGATGGGGATCAGTGTAACTTTTTTGGCTTTAATTGGAGAGCGAAAACTGTCAGACAGCTGTTGATACGCAGTTCAGAGCCTAATGAAGCTGCGGCGATATGATGAGAGAGGCCTAGTGTAGCGCTAGGCAGATCTGTCTCAGACTGTGGGACTCGAATGCAGACATCTGCACTGTGCACATTAAGAACAGCCCAGAGTTTGCAGCTGTTGCCATCCATTTGCTAAAAGAGCCCTTTGTAGCCCAAGGGGCTTTGATGGCACTTAGGCTTTTAACATGCATGGCTGTCCAGCTTTTTCTTTTTTTTTCATTTATCTATCCATTCCGTTCCGCTTTGTAGAGCTGTGAGAGGAATCCTACCACTTTCCCTCTATAAAACTACCTCCGGGACACAACGGGGAAGCTTTTTGTTTTCAAAATGTGCTCCTCTTTGGCTACAAAATTCAAAAAAATTAGATTGTGTCAAAATCGGAGAGTAAAACTTGTGGTATCAGACTGCAGAGAGCAGAAAATCTTTATTTTTTCTTCTTCACGGTAGCGACAGGTTCAAGTTCAGGTTTAAAGGCGAGTAAACGTTCAGCCCCGTGACTTTCATAAGTTTTGTTTCTGTCAGGAGTCGGTTCATTTTGCGGGTCAGAACCGCCCATTGACTCTGGATAAAACACATCTCAGACATATTGTTGCCTTGCGGGAAACTTCATGCTGCTGTGAATCGTTCAGGCTCCAGTAGGACGAGTATTGGAAGAAGGAAAAAAAAATCAATCCAAATGACTTCTGAGGTGCACACCCACAGCCAATAATACGAGTCATTACATTACAGTGATTGAATGGTTAATGGACACAGTGTATTTGCATATCCGATTCATTGAGCTGGATAACAGTGGAGTGTTTCATGCATTGATCAGTAGGGTGCAGCTCTCTGTACCACTCTGCAACTCATTCCAATAACTGCTTTATCTACTCCGAGTCTCACATGTTTTTTTAATAAATCTTCCCTCTGTTGTCAAAAGACTAAAAAACCTTCCTGTCTGCGTGAAAAGTGTGTCGTTCCGCCGCAGCTTGTTCGCAGTATAATAACCTTTCCTTCTGCACAAACAGATTGTTCACAGTGTCTAGAAATGAAGGTGCCTCCTTTTTCTGCTCTTGTTTTCAGTGTGTGCGTTACGAGGTCGTGTCGGGGTCGCCCATAATAAACGATCGTACTGTAAACCAATGAGTTTACGCCTCTCCTCTCGCGGGAGACATTATCACACGTTTCCACCTCGGGGATTGTCGACTTGGGTCTAATAAAAGTCGCTCGCACAGAGACGCAGACGACAGCCTTTAATCGACTCAGCCATCATAAAAGGTTTGCTAATACGTTTCCCCCAAGAGGTCCCAGAAGTTAATGCAGTGGAGATATGCTAAAGGATAAAATATGTCGTTCTAAAATTGAGGAAGTTTGATGTGTTTTGAAATGTCAGAAAAGAAAAGTTTGCAGCCTGCTTCCCCCCGAGGGCTCAACACAGTCACTTCTCAAATTAATAAAACACTTGTAATAAAAAGAAAACCTGCAATTGGATGAACTTTAACTGGTAATCATTTTGTTTTGTTACCTACAACCATTCATGTAAGCAAACTTGTTAATATAGTGGAGATGTTTCAGTCTATGCATAAATATTAAGATATAATATTTCCACACTTGGTAATGGTGAACCAAGTGTAATCTGATGGTAATCTGAGTTAGATTACCATCACAGGTCATTTGTTTCAGTAGTTTAGCTCAAAAAATCGAAACTCTTGTGCAGATTTATTACCTGTAGATACATTAGAACATGAATCTTGGCTTTCAGCGACTGAAACCCCAAAATTCAGTTTCTTAGAAAATTTGATCATGTAATTTTTTATCATATAATCATAAAATTATTGTGTAAATTACTGAGCTTATTGTGTAAAATATTTTTCTGTCCAAGAATATTGTAATATTGAATATTGCAGCAAAATGAGAAGCATTATGATGACGAAGGTGGAGGGTTGGACAGTGTCAGATTTCTTTTACATCATATTTGATATTAACAGCAATTTTTCAGGAAGTGAAGGTAACATAACTATAAAATAACACTATGTCCCTGGAAAATAAATCATACCGCCCCTTTAAGAGCCTTAAACCTCTAAATCCTAAATCTGAAGTCCCAAGCTGAATCAAATCAATCAGCTTGACTCTCAGTTTGCTGCTTTTGACTTTTCACATTTAGTCTCCCAGGCAACAACGGGCAACCAATGCTGACACATTTAGCTCAGAATGCCATCCAGATTCAGAATCCAGAGACAAATTTCTGCCATGACCTGCGAAATTAAAACAAAACAGAGAGAAAGTCTGTTTTTGCTTTGTGAACGAGGCTCACAGTGTTCCCTCCATCTTCTTCAGCTGCGTCTGACTGAACGATCACAGCAAAGCCAAGCGAACGGATCCCAGGTGTTTCTGAAACGCCATCAGCATCACTCGCACCTGGCTGAGAGCTCTCGCTACGGTTTGAGCTGTTTGGTACCTGACATCCTCTCAGGTTTTGTTTTTTTCCTTTTCACTGCCTGTAAATATGACTGCTTCAAATAATCAGGGAACTAAAATGAAGTGAGCTTGCTTAATTTATCTTTTCAGTGAGGAATGTGTGTGATTTTGATGAAGTACCTCGCTGCAGCCAGAGTGAAACTCCAGTGCAGACGGATGGAGGACATGCGCAGAAGCGGAGTCAGCATCCCTTCTCCTCCCTCCACCTCCTCCTAAATCAGAGCAGCTGATGGTTAACCTTCCATGGTCCCAGTAGTGTTTGATTGTCTCCCCTGGGATGCAGCATCCCCCCAGAGGTCTTAAAATAGCTTTTAAAAAAACAAAGCGAACTGGGAAGCTGCTCAAATTAATCAGAGAAACAATCTAGAGACGTTAACCTTTGCTTTCCATCACCTTTCTGGACGTAAAACAAATTGCTGACTTAAAAATCACACGTCTCTGCATGTGAGCAACTGTTTGTGTTTCCCAGATGTCCTTTTATTTTAAGATGAATGCAAAGCAAAGCAAAATTATGCTGTATACACATACCTTCGATACAAAACATGAAACAAGACTTCTAATTAAAATGAACTTGGTAAAAGAAAAACAATACCACAGAGGAGAAGTACGTGTCTGCAGTTTGATACTAAAGTTGGAAATTTGCACAAAAATGATGCAGTTTTCCACAATTATGGGATAAAAACTGAGATCGCCTACATTCTGAAGAAATTCACGACAAAAAAAATTCCAATAACCTGCTAATCTAGAAGATGCACATCTAGATATCTTCCAAAGTGTACGCGGACGATCTGGGGAGGTAGATCTATGGTGCAGTTTCTTCTTCTTCACTGTCTCAGGTGTGTATTCTGGATCCTGTTCCAGGTGTGTGTGGCGAGTCTGCCACTGGGTTGCCAGTTCATTAGAGGGCAACACAGAAACACACAAGACAAGCAGGAGAAAACATGCAAACTCCAAGCAGAAAGAGCCCAGATCGCGATTCTATTCCAGGACTGCTGCACGGCAACAGGGCTGCCAGCTGTTCCTCTGTGCAGACACAAACAGTTGGATATAAATTTACTGGAAGTAGAAATCACACTTCAGCAAGGATTCACAGCTCAAATTGATTTGTTTCCACTGATCATCCTGGAGATGTCTCTCCGGCTAAACGGAGTCACCTGTAGTGAATTCAGCTGATTGGACTTGTTCTGGACGCTCTGTCTACATAAGGTCTGATGTCAGAGTGCAAACACCAGGCATGAAATTAAAAGACCCGTCATGAGGCACAAGTCTGAGGAAGAATACAGGAAAATCAGTTTTCTATTTTTAATAAATTTATCAGAATCTCAACAGCTTTTTTCTCCCAGATTATTATAATGGAGTATTTGTGAGCAGAACTTTGAGGAAAGAGATTAAATTATTAAAACTTGCTGTTGGCTGTAACACAAAACTTGGAAAAAGCAAAGCTGTGGATGCTTTCTAGAGGCTCTCCAGTTTGCAGGTGATACAAAAACTTTGACACAGGAAGTAAAAGTCCGAGACAACCCTGAGTAAAACCGTGACTGATTCAGAGTCAGGACCCTGATGAATGTCTGCGCTCGGCCCTACGGCTCATTGCTACTATTTATGATGCCTGGCAGACGTATTTTATACCTCCTTGAGCTTTTCCATGTTTTTGTCATATATCTACATTTTTCATGCTTCATGCTTCCATGAGGCATGAACACGCTTTGATCCAAACTGTCCGGCTCTGGCCGGATGTTTGGGGTTGTTGTCCCTGCTCCAGTTTCAAACCACTTTTCCTCCCGGATTTCCGTGTTTTTAGCTTCATGTGTCTTCCCATCCACATTCCCTGCTGAGGAAAAGGATCAGCATGAGGTTTCCACCACCGTGTCTTACACTGGATATGAGATTCCTGAGTAGAAGTGAAGTTTTCTTTTATAACCTCTCATACCATTTTGTTCTGAGTCCAAAACATTGAACGTTTTAGTCATGAAAGTTCTTCAATGTTCTTGCAGAGTCTTAAAGAGTACGCTGGGTTTCCTCCTGCTGTCGTTCTAGAAAGGCTTGTGAAATGCACATCAACTGCAACCCAAGTCCACTTTTTTTTCCCAAATGCGACCCACTTTTCCACCGCAATCTGAACGACTCGGTTCCGATCTTTTCACCCCACAAAAAAAGTCTAATCTGTGCCACTTCCATATGTGGTACTAATTCAGATGCATATCTGTTTCCTTTCAAAGTGTCTGAAGTCCAAACAGTCATGTCACATTTTATACAACTTTTATGTCATTGAAGTGAGACATGGGTCGTATTTCTTCACCAGAAGAAGCCACACGCTGTAAATCAGTCTTTAAAACGATATTTCTGAAATGATGAAAGAAGTTTGTCGATGAAGTGCATCACCACTCGTAGCTCTGACTTCAAATCCAAACAAATTTATCTGCAAAAATTGTAGATAAATTCCTCTCTGATGTTATTAAAACCATACCTGGAATATTGCTTTGATTATTTCATGAGAAATCCTTAAATCAGCACCTCTCCCTGTTCCTTTCCTGTCAGCTCCTCCAGACTAGCGGCAGCAGCAATTACCAAGCAAATGGTGAAAATGTGCTTCTGCTGAGTTCATTATACAAAATAATTATCTGTCAATTCCTATTTAGAAAATTGTATATGGCATCATGAGAAGCATTTTTATGACGTGCTGAAGGTGGAGCTTCTTAAAGAGACAGAGGCCAAATTTCTTTGGATTTGTCTCTGTGACGATACCGTTGGCTCTCATTGCTGAGTAAACTTCTGTAAACAATGCACTGCTGTGTAACGTCAGCGTTCTTCTTCTGCACATGCAGTCTCATTGCGATTTAATTGTATGAACGACCCCATAAAAAAAATAGAAATCAAATATTAATGTCTAAATTGAGCATCCAGACCTGCTTTATGGATTCATCCTGTGTTGCCCACCTGATCGACGGATCTCTGCAAATCCTCCAGATTTTCTTCTTCAATGTTCTCCTTGATTTTCCATTTAGTTTATCTGGATTATTAAATAGCATATCAGTTAAAATTGGGTTTAATTCAAACGTTTTATTTGCACCAAGTGTTTAAAACTTTACATTATTTTTCTTTCACTTCAGAATTAGGCTTTACATTGTGTTGCTGTGTCACATAAAATCCCAATAAATGACATCAAAGTTGTGGTTTTCACATGACAAGATGTGAAAAAAGTTCCAAAGTAATTGTGTTCTGGTTGTTAGTTTTATCTATTAATTATTGCTCAGTGCGGTTTACTATCAGACTGCCTGCTTTCCAATTTCCAGTCTGTTATCCTAGAAGTTTTACTGCCACTTTCTGCTTAATTTGCCGTTGCTTATAAAGCGTTTTGCATCCACACAACTTGATCAATTGGACGCTCAGTTTATGCCCTGCTGATAGACAGAACGAGTCGATTGTGTTGCCAGAAAACGTGAACTTACGATGAATTGTCAATTATTTGGATTAACCCAGGATCAACGCGTGGAAATTATGATTGTCTGTTATTTTGCAAATGAGACGGTTCGCAAACAAACAGCTCAGATCCCATGAATAAATTTGCTGGCTTCTCCAGGGACGCCTGCAGTGGCTGCATGGGGACAGCAGCAGCAATTTTTATGGCCTCTCGTTTTCAGAGCCAGGCAGGGCAGGAGGCGCTCCGCTATCCAGCTGCGCGTTGGCGTTCTCCAATTAAACCCGTCCACCCCGGAGCCCAGGACGGGGCCCAATCCTACTGGGGGGAAAGTGCTGACACTCCTACTGGAAACAGTGGCTTCTTTTTACTTAGTTTGTGTTGATTTGAGTAAAGAGGAAACGACTTTTCTTCACTGACCAATTATTTCTCTCCAGTCAGCCTGACTCACCTCTGGATTCACTAAAAGCACCGAATTAGTTTGTGTGCATGAATTTACTCTCTTCATCTTGTGAGAATAAGCACATTTGTTTTGCATTCACACTTCAACTTGTCTCGAATTAGACACAAGCAAAGTTGTTTTGAACTTCCTCTTAGTTTTGTGTACCGTCTGAAAAAACGAAGTGAAAAATCTTTTTAAAGATGAAAAATTAAGGATAAAACAGGATGTGACTGACATTCCTGTTTAAATCCACAGTTGCACGTTAATAGACTCGATGCTTGAGGCTAATGCATATAGGCATAATATGCCCCTGTTATAGCTTAATATAATATCATTAGCATTAAATATGCTCACATTCCCTGGGCTTAGGAAACCAGAAGTTTACATACATCTAATAAAACAGCACACACTTTTCTTTTTTCTCACTGTCTGAAGTTAAATCGGGCCAAACTCATTTTGTTTTCAGTCAGTTGGAATAACCAAAATAATTATTTTTCTTTTTCTTTAATTGTATGACTTGTGTTAAGTGTTTTGGGTTTTCTTCTACGAGCTTCTCAAAATAGTTTGCTGGAGTTTTGTACCAACCAGTCACTTCAGAGCACTCAGATTATTGAAACTTCATTACTGGGAAAGTAACAAACCCGTTTATGACGCAGCAGAACATTGTGAATTTCTCCCCATTGATCTGGAACAGTTTAGAAAAGAAGCAACGGTGACACGAATACTTTAAAGTATAATCTGTGGAGTTTCTTTAAAATCAGGAATCACACATTCTTCATCAAAAATAATTAAGTTTATAAAATCACTCTCATAGTCCTTGAAAATCTTTGTCCTTGAGTTTTGGTGACTTATTATTTACTGTTTAACGTGTATATTTGGATGTTTGAATGAACTTCCACTTGTTGTTGTTACGTTCTGCAGCTCCATTCAGGTCATTTTACAATCCCACTGAGTAACACATTTATTTGCCCAGACATCTTTTCCTTCCAAAGTAGAAAACTCTATACCACAACTCCTGTTTGCATCATTTGTGTCTCTTTATAGAAAATCTATTATTCAGCAGCAGCGATGCACTGAGTGTAGTTTTAGCTTTGTTTTGTGATTTTAATAATGTCGTTTATCCAGATAGTTTTACAAGCATGTGTGATTTTTTTTTCTTTCCTTAGCTTCATATGGGTTTTTAATAGACAACCCTTGTATTATTACTAAGGCAAACTGCAGTTTAAGAGAAAAGGCAAACAGCAAACTAGCTGGAAGGCCTATAAAAAGTTAGTAAAAACCGTCTGTGGGGTAAATAAGCTGATTTAACTGAATTTCTAGCCACAGCAGAGTCGTATTTGCACGCACAAACACACACAATCCTATACCGGCTGCTTGGGTGGTGCCTTGCCCAGGGGCACCGCAGCATGTGCAGGAGGAAGCTGCTGAGTTCAGGCAGTCGGCATTAAACCGTGTTTGGAGGTCATCTGACCTGGACATGCTGCTTCACGGAGAGAAAACAAAAAGCAAATCTCATACAACAGCTCTGCAAAAATGTCCTTCACTTGTTCACAATGACTCAATTCCTTCTGCCAGACATGCAGGCCGATCCATCCGTTTAGCTACCACAGAGGTCCAGCATCTGACAAATGGGACAAATGGAGTAAATTAAGAATCCAGTGTCTCCCACCCCTCCCCTCACGCTCTCCTCCCCGTCTATTGACTCTCACAGCTTCATCAGTGTACATTAGTGTCAGTGCCAGTCTACATTTAGACCAACTGTGAGAGAAGAGGCAGCCCATCAGGGCATGGAGGCACATCCGTCGTCACGCAGAGCCAATGACCCTTTGTCAGAAACGATCCTCATCAGCGGAGACATCAGGACTGACCGCCGCTTATGGCACTCAGACTCCCCTGACTCAACTGGAAGGCAGTGGATGAAATGAAACCTTGAAACAGCACTAGGTCACATTTTCTGTGCCCAAACTCGTCTGTCTGGATGTTTGGATGATTACAAATGTTTTGTCTCCCAGACAGTCGAGTTTTTCAAAATGCATCATTTGAAAACGGAGTCTGTTCCAACAGCCAGTTTTCATTGACTATACAACTGTGCAAATTGAAATTTTAAAAAATTGCTTAATGGAAACTCAACAGGTTTTTTGATGTTTTCGTATCATGAGTCATGTGATCAACTGTTACTACTGTTGGAAAAGATGAAAAAGACGACAGGAAGTGGAAGGAGGAGGATGATGTGACATGTTTTTTTAAAAACTTATCGTGAGAACAAGCTTTTTCACGCGCGATTTCAAGAGTGTTTTTTGTGTAATCGAAACACTGCGATTTCGACATTAGCAGAATATTGGAAAACTTTTGCACACATTTGCAATAGAAACAAACACAGCTACTGAGAGACAGAGACAAAGATTCAACAGCAGAATTGAAAAGAAGCGGGATCTGATTGTGCTCTGGGAGAGACATGAGCAGGTATCTGCAGCAGAACCGAACCGCTCAATTATCTCGGGGCGCCAGAGATCATCTGACAATGTTTAATTGGGTCCAGAGTTCTACTTTTAACACTGCTTGATCGCTCAGAGAATGTCACTCTGGTACCACGGGCCCCTTCAGCTCTGGTGTTTGAAGGTTAAGTGATAATTTGCTGCAAATGCATAAGCAGACTTCCACTGATTATAGTGCAACTGTATATTAGAAATGCTGAACCAAGCGAGAGAAAAGTCAGTCTAATGAGCTGACACACGATTACTAACACACCACGAAGCTAGTGGACAAATTAATTTGCAAGTCATAAGTAGGTGAAATATTCACATAAACTAAAACCAGAGCTGTTAGGATTTAAAGTCTTTTTAATAAGATGTCAGAGGATGGCCACCTTTTCTACACCTCTGTGGAGTTTGGCGGGAATCCAGATTTTTCAGTAATTTGCTTGGATGCAGCCGTCTGTGGTTTACCCTCCTGGTGGAGGGGGTCAGTGTTTCTGACCAGGTGTAAGCCAGGAGGTCTGCAACCTTTCCAATGCAAAGAGCCACTTTCATACAGCGAGTCTTAATGCTCAGTTCAGATCCGTATAAATCCAGTTTATCTATTCATTTGCAGTGATGTTAATTTTATTAAATTAATGCAATTACAATGAAACGTCTGTACATGACCCCAAAGCGGCTTGCATATTGTTTCGGCTGGGAGTAACAGCCGCCGCCATTTTGGATCACTTCTAAGGCTTTTAAGCAATGGGAGCCAACAGAGCTGTCACAAAATCCAAACATGAAAAACAGATCTGCCTACTTCAGCCACTGCTTTTGTCAGGATTTACAGAGCCTGGCTTCTTCTGGTGCAGAATTACGACGCATGTCTCACGTTAATCATGTAAGAATTGGATAAAAAGCAACACGACCTTTCAAACTGCAGACACTTTGAGAACTATCAGATATCCGTCCATCTGGACCGTATGGAAGTGGCACAAATTCGTCATAAATATTCACCAGATTGGACCACTGGTTTTTGCAGGGGGATGAAATCTATGAATACTTGAGATCCCCTCTAAAAGCAGCTGTAACTGCCTGTTTTAGTAGTTCAACCTCCAAATACCCTTTAATATGCATTAATACACACAGTGGAAACCGTCTTAGCACTGACATCTTGGCGCTTCAGCCAATCAGTGCCAAGGAAAATGCCTGGTGTAAAGTAGCATTGAACCTTCAAATTTCTGCTATATTTTCGTTTAAGCACCTCAGATATGGTGTCCACACCTATTGGATTCAAATTAACTTTTATGATGCCCCTTTTTATTCAGCTGCACCTGTGACAGATGAGCCCACCCTGTCAGGGGGCTCGACCAGCAAACCAGCTAAGATCAGTTTATTAGCCTCCTGCTGTTTCCAGCTGTCTGACGCAGCCAGACGTCCAGTTTAGGCAAAGGTAACGCTTATCAATTATTTTAATTTCTAGTGTAGCCTCATAGCACTCAGTGTGATTGGACAACAGCGATTCACCGCGGTTAGTGAAAATGTCACACACTTATTGATTACTCTCACTTGATGTGGGAAAGTGTTGCTGCGGGAGGATCAGTACAATAAAAACATGCAGAGTCAGCATGTGTTAATGAAGACGTCTTATTTTTATGGGTCTATTTTTCTGTTTTAGTTTAAATATATATTTTTTGACTAATTTTTGGCTTTCTGTTTTTTATAAAAGAAGTTGGATAGCCTTCTGACCCTTAAAATCACAGCTAACAAATCATAAATGTAAAATCATCACCTATGATGATTTCGAAGTCATAAAATTTGACCACATGACTGGAGATATGTTCTTTCCCGGCAAAATTAAAGAAAAAAATCTGTAAATTACGTTTCTAAAAATTGCTTTTCCAAGCAGCAACATGCACAAACTAAAGCCTTATCCTGTTTCCCTTATCAAGCAGCGAACAGCTGCAAACTGGCAGGCTGGAAGCTGCTGGAGAAATCAGCCAGACTTTCAGTTCATGCAAAGGTAACACTTATCAGTTATCGTTTTAATTTCTGCCGTACACTCACAGCACTCGATGTGACTGGAGACTCACAGCAGTTAGTGAAAATGTCACACACTAATCGATTGCTCTCCTTTTATGGTTATGTAAGGATATATAACATTTCCACAGTCTCTCCATGCTCGTTTTTTCTGTGTTGTCATTAATAATACAAAAAATATATATATCAATATATTCTTAAGTAGAAAATATGATCTTCATTTGTAAAAATAAATGAATAAATATTACTTTTTATGCTCTGTTTCATCTGTGTACTTATTCTTTGATTCTGTTAATCAAATACTGCGCCACCTGTGCAGTCTTTGTTTGTTTTCCTACAGACATTATTTGATGAGTGTTAGCATAAAGGAAACTACTTAATCTTCCTCCAGCTTCTTTGACGGCGTCCTTGTCGTCATTAATCTTTTCCAGCAACAGAAGCCCATATGAACAAAAACACAAGAAGCCAATTAAAGCTCTTCGCACAAGGAATCCTGGAAGCCCTAAGTGTTGCTTGGAAAGCTGTGTGCGCTTCTGCGGGGAATTTAAAGTTGTGGTTCGATTCTAAATAAAAGGTTAACATGTTAGCAGAAAGGCTGACTCGTGAGTAACGTCTTGCAAAGTTTTGTCATGTTAAAACTTTAAACCTCAGTGTGTTGATATTTAATGTGATAGATCACCAAAGTAGTGCATAATTAGGAGAAGAAAAAATAATGTATTCATATGATTCAAAGGTTTTTAAACTAAAAAAAAAAGTCTCTTGGTCCAGGATGTCCACTTAGGATCTTTGATCAGTCGTTGTTTGTTTTACTCCTTTCAGTTTTGGATGTTGGATTTTTTTGGAGATTGGAATATCTGGTTTTAACTGGCATAACAATTATTTTAGTAATCAATTTCACTGACGATTATTCAATTAATTGTATTTTTCATTTAACCTTTTAAGCTTGTTTCATACTATATTAGAAATATGTTAATAAAAAATGCTATAAAAGAGGCGATGTGCGTTAAAGTTGGTGAATCTACGTCGCCAAGTCATTTTAAAAGCATCAGAGAGAATATAAGTCTTTTAGAAAGTAGTTTGGCTTTGCAAAGTAATTTCCTAAAATAGAAATAATTACCAAGCATTTGTTGTTTTTCGTGTTTGTGGTTTATGACGGATTGGATTTTCATTTATTGTTTTAAGATTTAATTTGCCGATCAAAGTCAGATCCGCTTCAGCATAATTAAATGCTAACCATGTCTGATGACATATTCCTTCATGTCTGTCTTTCCATGACAGTCATAAAGGCTGATAATCGCTTGAGCCTTTCTCCAAAAGGCTTTGACATCTTGTTTTGCTGAGACGCCGGCCAAAGATGCAGCCTTAAAGAGAAGTTCTGATTAATTTTCCTTCTTGTCGCTATTTATTTATAACTTGGAAATGAGTGGATTGTGGTGTCTGTGTTGTATTATCCACACTCTCTGAAGTTTCATCAGATTACTTTCACAGCCTTTGTACTTTGCCACAACATGAACGGTTTAAGACCATCAGGGAACTTAGAGGTTTGAGTTTGTTCCTGTAAACGTGGCTAATTGGAAATCTCTCATCAGCTCACAATAACACTTATTTCCGTGCGCATTTCCCACACGTATTTGTGTTGATATAATTATAGATGGCATTGAAAAGCTCGTTTAATCACAGTAAGCCCAGTGACACTCGGAAACTTTGGTGCGCGGTCTTGCATGTCCGTCCCGAAGCCGTCTAAAAGCAGAACAAAAAGATAAGAATGACTCACTCAACCTATCGACAGAAAGACTTCCTGCCTTGAAGTGTCTTGTCAATAGGTAACATGAGACAATTGTGTTGATTTAACAGGTTTTCCTTCTTCTAATGAATGGACCTGTGGGGTAAAAGCTTCCTGTTTGAATAGTCGGCATTCAGCAGCAGTTCGGCTGATTGCTTCACAAGCAATTGTTCTTTGACAAGAACATGCTAAAGAAAAGCAAACTCCCACTTTGAACATAAAAGAAATGTCAGCTATGCCAAGTCCTTACCCACGGATCAGGTTTCCTTTTCCACTACCATCTTTGTCAGGCATTTCTTGTACTTTTACTTTCTTTCATTAATAAGATGATGTAAAATTCTGTGAAAAAGTATTTGTAGATTTTGTTTAATCTCCTGCTGTTGTTTTGTTGTATTGTGTATTTTTAGTGCAGTTTTGTAGCACATTCAAGTAACTTCAAGTTGTCATGGAAATATTGTACATATCAAAAATTACTTAAAAGAGATTTGACTTCATAATATCCGTACCTGACGCCTGGAAATTGGACTCTGTCTCTTTAAGAACCTCCGATCTCACAATGCTTCTCCATGGCCTCCATCAGGTTCAAGGGTTTTACAAACATGTATGAATGAATGAAACACTCCAGGTATGTTTCTGTAACATCATACCATGGAATAAAGCTCAAAAATACAGAATTGTGTATAATACCTGCATTAAACTACACTGTAATTAGAGAAAAACTAAACTGAATAAAATTAGCCTTCAGTTTTCTAAGAGAATTTAATTAATGTGTTATGCAAACGAACATGTTCTACCTAAAAAAAAAATACATGAAACCCAATACCTGCTTGTGCCACCCTTTGGTCTGTTCTTCTTTATTTTTGTCACATTGCAAAATTTGAATCTGATTCATGTCAAGACTTTGACTGGGCCACTCCATAACCTTCATTTTGTGGACTTGTTGCTGTTCTTTGAATCATTGTCCTGCAGAATAACAAACCAATAGCCAGCCCGTCTCCTGAAGGATTTTGTAGTAGAAAGCAGAATAGTAAAGTAAAGACCCCCAGATCACCATACTACCACCACCATGTTTGACTGTGTTTTTTTCTGAATTGCTGTCAGTTTTAACTGGACACCTTGAAAAAGACAATTCTCCCAAAAGTCCTGGAGTTCAGTGAGACTTTAGATGTGATTCTGGTATAATTTGTGTCCAACAATCAAAACCCATCATTTAAAAACCTTTTTTTTTGTATTTCTTCTTATCTGAGTCTGATTTGTTTGATAATATGAAACATTTAAGTGTGACAATATGTAATCTTTTACAGCACTTTTGTAGTAAAATCAATTAACTGTGTGTCTTGCATTGTTTATAGGAAGAGTTTAGAGGCCACACTGCATCGCTGTTCATCTGGAACCATTTCAATGAGAGGTTTGAAAGGTGTTTTCCTGTAAGTGGCCCTGGGGCCCCAAACTGCAGCATTGCAGGTGGTTGTAGCGCCAGTAAAATACATTACAGAACAATCACTGCAACGCATCTGTCTGCTGTGTATGAAAAGCATCCCAAAACGCAACTCATGTGGGTTTGCTTTTCATTTTCTTTTCAAAAATAAACCAGGTTCATGCTCACCAATATTTACAATGTCTTAAAAAAACAGAATCTCATAGAAATGAAATAACATCTTAAAGAGCCATACTCTGTGTTTCAAATATATTCTTAAAATACATTTGTGGCAAACTTCATTTCTGAAAATATCTTGATTTGATTCAGTGCTTTGGGATTCGGAGAGCAAGACTATTATTATTGTCCTATTTATAAGGGCAATGCAATCCTCTAACAAGCTTAGCATTTTCGCTTTGTAGCCGGGCAAATTATCCAACCAGAAGAGGCTGCAGCCTGTCCATGAAAGGATGTTCATTATCTGCAACGATGCTCCAGCAGGTGGGATGTGTCAAAGTAATATCTACTTGGATGGCAGGACCTTCGTTTCCCAGCACAACATTGCCTCAAGCATCACGCTGGTGGAGGCAGCGTGATGCTGCCGTTCCTCTGCAGAGCATCCTGCTGCTGTGAGTTCCTTAGATAAGCAATGTGACTGATTAGACCAGGCCACCTTCTTTATTGGCCTCTGGAACAGCAAAATGAATTGAAACAGGGTCAGGATGTGAACCCCGACTGGTCCAACAACAATCTGAGCTACAGAAGCTCATCTGTTACATCAAACCACACAGTCCAGCTGAGTTCTGAACTTTCCCTTTGTTGGATGACTTTAATAAATACTGTACTGGCTATTTAAAGGGGCAATATTATGTATTTTTACAGGATAATCCAGTGACTATGTTACCTTCAGTTGATGTAAAAATGCTATATATATATATATACATATCCAAAATAAGTTTACTTTGCAATTTGACTCCTAGAAATTAGTCTCTGTCTCTTTAAGAAGCTCCTGCTTTCTGGCACACCGCTTTCAGCAGGAAATGACAACCTTACATCATTATGTCGTCTACAACTGTTCTTAGGTTGTAAGAACGTTGGACTGGGAAATAGTTTGTATAATGAGCTCAGCAGTCTTGCATTTCCTCAAGGTGTTTCAAATTGCTGCTGCCGCTAGTCTAGAGGAGCTGAGAGATTCAGAAACTCAGCTGAAAACTGCAGCTCCGAGCTTTATGGGACAAAGCATTTAGGCATCCCTGATTATTTAAGGATTTCTCAAACATGGCTGAAAAACATCAAACACCCCATGTCTGGTTTTGATGAGGGAATAACATTATAACATGAGGTAAAACTTAGAAAAGGTTGACTTTACAAAATATCCCCCATTTAAGACGGGAAACATCCCACAAGACTCTGATCCAGTCTTCTAGCCATCACAATTTGACTCTTGTCAAACTCACTCAGTTTCTTAAGCTGAATTTTTCTCCTTCTAACACATCAACTCTGAGGACATCTTCACTTGCAGTCCAAAGCTACTTCCCACCCACTAACATGGGAAATAATGGAGATAATAAGTGTTTTATAATACGTGTATACACTATTAGAACAGGATAAGTTTACATGGAAAATAATAAATACCCTTTACACTGTTCAATATGTAAAAACAGAAGTACAGTGTGTCCTTTTTGCTTCCGTTAGTTTCTGAATTCTCCGGGTTGCTTCTGGACTTTGTGCAGGTTTGTGCATCGTACCAAACACGTGCTTCTTGTTTCTGCTCCCCGTAAACAATTTAGATTCCACTGACTCATGTTTGAGTCACTCCAAACCGCCATCTTTACTTATTTCATCTAAAGCAACAAATTGCATGTTTTAAAGCAGAGAACATTCTTTTCATTTGCTATTCAAGCTTTTTCAAAGAAGCCCATAGTTTCAAGAAGGGCTGTCTACTTTTGCGGTTTTATCTCGAAAAGAAAACATGGAAGGAGGCTTGCACCCTGCAATGACAGATAAATTGTTGTGTTCAATAAATGTCCATTCTCACAGACACAAAAAAGTGGTGGGACACAACAGTGCATCAGCTAAACAACCTCCTCACAGATGGTGTGACTCCATAACTATACCCTTCAGGGCAGCAGTAAAAATGGTGTTTTGACTTGTTGGAGATGGAGTTCAGGTAAATTCTTTGTGGCTAACCTGACTTGGAACATGTTTTAGTAAACTTTTATTTGTTCAACCCCTGAGGGAAGATAATTTGAAAATCAGATCAAAGTCTGTGTTAATAAATTATTCCTTCGACATGTTCAAGGGCAAACATATAGAATAAAAACCGTATTTACTTCAGGATCAACTTCACTTTGCCCTCCATGCCGTTTCTGAACCCTGTACTTTGACTGCTGCAGCACTTACTCTCCTCTTCTGCTGTTTCTTTTGTTTGAAGTGGTTAAATTAATATTTGTGTAACCTATAATCTCTTCTCTTTTGGGTGCACCTCTTTAGAAAGCTCGTTCAGTACGGTCCTGTCTGATTTCTGAATTCCCCTTGTATTCACAACATACAATTTTTTTCACACTATGTGAACAGAAAGTTTTCTGGGTCTGCTTTGCAACCTGGAACACCTCAGGTTATTGAGTGAACCTTGACCATGAGGTCGTGACCTTTAGCTCAAACAAATACCAGGCTATTGACTCATAAAACACCAGCAAGTTCACCTCTTAGTGACTCAAACAAATAAGGTTTTGATTAGGAGTGCACCAACTGCAGTTTTCTGGCCGATCACCGATCTTTAAAAAGCTGGCCTGTTGATACCGATTTTTGTTTTTTTCCTGGCACAGTCAGTCCTCTACCACAGCAGAGCAAAAGGGGAACGTGGCTGATTTTGGCTCTTTGCAAAGGTAGATGAAATAAATCTGGATAAGATTATTTTCACATTTAAGTATTGGTGGATTGCTGATCACCCAGAATTGGCGTAACTGGGGACGATCAGTGCTCCCCCAGTTTTGAGTGGCCAAATCAAAGCCTGTACTTAAATCTCATTGATTCTGCAGCATGAACATGACAGCCATGCTGAAAATTCATCCAGTGTGGCTGAAATTTAGACAATGCTGCAGAGTAAACAAAAGAGTATTGTAAGCGCTTGATAGCATTTGTTGCTACCAAAGGTGGGGCACTGAAGTATGAAGGTTAGGGGGAATGTTGGTTTATTGCTTTTTTTAGTCTTAAATTTGGGGGGGAAAGTAGTTTTGCATTTGCTCAGGTTTCTTTGCCATTAAAGCTGATTGAAGATCTGCAAGACACAGGTACATTTTTTTTTGCCACCGGCCACAAAGCTGTTTGTTCAGAGACCACATTTATTTCGCCACCTCACAGTGTGGAGGATGATTTAAACTCTGCAAAACTCACCGTTTGCAGTGATGGGTGAAATTGACTAAAGATTTAATTCCATGTCTTTGTTCATTGCAGTGGCAAGTAACATGAGTAACATGACAGGTAACAATAAAAAGTAGCTTATCACAGCTGCCTTGTAACAGGATGAGTAATTGTTGTAATTTTTTAATGATTATGAAAAATGAGGGTATAATTTTCCATCCCTAACTATTGAAAAACTGCAACAGCAGCATCTTGGGTTTTCTAACTCACCATAAAGGCCATTAAACACAAAATACAAGCCTAGAAGTTGTTTGGGAGGAATGCAAGAGAAAAAAGAGAGAAAAAAAAAGTCTTGTTCTCACATATCTAAACATGTAGAACTGTGAGGTTTTCTCAGATGAGCATTTTAATAACAAACATTCCAGTTTGCTCATAAAACTTGAGCTATCTTCTTAAACTGTCTTTAAGGTTTTTTGGCTCTTAACCATCTATTTTTGCTAAGTAGCAGTAAAGTGCTACCCCAAGAGGGTATTCACTGGAAGCTAATGCTAAAGCGCGACACCAACAGGGTATTCACTGGAAGCTAATGCTAAAGTGCGACACCAACAGGGTATTCACTGGAAGCTAATGCTAAGGGGTACACCAACAGGGTATTCACTGGAAGCTAATGCTAAAGCGCTACACCAACAGGGTATTCACTGGAAGCTAATGCTAAAGCGCTACACCAACAGGATATTCACTGGAAGCTAATGCTAAAGCGCTAACCCTTGAGCACCAATTACATTTTGACATTATAGTTAACATGTTCTATTGTCCTCTTAGGTATTGACTTCATGCTTTTGTTTTGTTCTTTTACGTTTTGTGTTTAATTTTGTTCCTGTGTATTTCTTATGTAAAATAAATTATTGGGGACAAAAAGAGAGAAAGGGAAGAGAGGAAACAGAATTGGTGTGTAAACAATCTTCACATGTTCTAAATTAAGAGGACAATAAGAATTCTTAGTAATCAAAAGTTTGCAAACAGGAAAGTAAATTATTACTTTAGAATTTATCTAGACAAATTGATTTAGGGGAAGCTAAGTGCACCAAACGTTTTCAAAGTTAGCAAAAGCGCTAACTTATGGTATCTTAACTAGCTTTTGTGACTGGAAAGGATTGTAAGGACTCCTTGCTCCTAATCCTTGGACGTAGAGTTGTTTTTGGCAAAAATACAAAGTTTATTTTTTTAATAAGTGAAATTTTTCAGACTTCACGTTGGTGCGGTTGGTAGCATGCTTGCCTTGCAGCAACATGGTCAAATCCCAGCCTGGGATCTTTCTACATGAACTTTGCAGTCCAAAAGTCATGACTGCTAGATAAACTGGTGTCTCCATATTACCTTTAGGCATGAGTGTGTGTGCATGGTTGTCCAGGGTGTATCCTGCCTTTCGACCAATGACCGCTGGAGATGAGCATCAGCTCCTTTGTGACCCTGTACGGAAATACGGGTAGAGACAATAGATGAATGGACGAATAAATGTACTCAAAATAAGTTTTTTTTTTAATATATTTATTTATGTTATTGCATTAAAAGATGCATTTATTCTAAGGATTTTTGAGAGGTGCCCCCAAATTTGCCTGTCTCTGTAATAAATTTACATATTATTGGTCTCATTTGCCATTTTATCATCTGAGTGACACAATGTTGTATCAGAGTAGAAGAGCCTATTTGAGCTAAGACAGTTCTATTAGTGTTTCGGGGAAACATTATTGTCAAGCAGCTTGATGCGACTTTGTGTACCTCATAATTAAGTACCTGTTCGTCTGCCAGGTGATATTTTTTTCATCCTCACAAGGCAGTGCCGCTCTGTGTTTCTCCTGCGGTTTTCATCCATCATCTATTTTCAGGTCAGAATGAATCAGCTTCTGCTCGCTATTTTTGTTCATTTTGACACCCGACAAAACTCATCGCCTCAGAGGGAATTGGAGTTGAGGGTCTTGTTTTGTTCTGGCAGTTCTTTCAGAAATGGCCATCAATCAGGTGATGCATTGTGTTAGAGAGAGACCTTTCTCTATTGAATTCATGACTTGCCACAAAAAGAGAAGAAGAAGAAAAAAAAGCAGATGCTACAAAGGTATTGAAAGTTTGCAGGGTACATTACGGCCTGACGCGGGAGAGCCGTGATGGAAGACAAGGGCCTTTGCTTCATAATGATTTTGCTGCAGGTTTATATGTCAGAATGAGGTGATCCTGTGGGACAGAGACCTGGCTTTTACAGCATTTCTATTATATCAATATTCTCTCCTGATTATTCTCCGCAGATCATGTTCTGCTTGAGCGATTCGGGCAAAAACAAAAGACCATGCTCACATTATTTGGTCTTTTCCAATGATTGGAAAATAAATCTAAGATGGAAATGGAGCCCGGTAAGAAATAAAACTATGAGGAAATTTGATTCCAGCTAAAATAATTGTGTCTTTCTTTTAAGGGCATAATGGCCCTTTTGATTGCAGTTGTTTAAGCAACTCCAGATTAATATTCCTAAATGTATTAGGAGGAGTTGCAGAGGAAGAGGGCAGTCTTTCCCAGATCTGGTAAAGTGTCAGCAGGCTGTGGAAACAGCAGAGAGCAGGAGCTGGATTGGGTTCGAACGTTTCACCCGATGCTCCCTCTGATTGATGAGATGGGTTGCGGTGGGGGAACGAGAATACAGTTTTTGCTTTAAAGGGAGCAGAGCAACTGGGAGAAGGGGTTTGTATTTCTTAATTTGTTGGCATTGTCACTCAGTGCCTGTGTTCATCAGGCTGGGAGTGCTCAGACAAAGCATAAATAAAGAGCACGCTCAGTTTAGAGAGTGCAGAATGAAGGAGAGCAGCAATCATTTGGTGGAAATCTTGCCCAGTTGAGTCATTCCTGCACAATGCCCATTTGTTTCAGGAGAAAAAAGTACAAAAAAGAAACTGATGTTAAAACTAGATTTTTTTCTCTCTCTCTCTCTGCAGCTGACAGAATTATTTCTTTAAAAAAAAGCACAAACAAAAAGTATTTTTATGCATCTAAACACACAGGGGAAAGTCCCTTTCTCTAATCAGAACAATGTGTTTATTCCTGCTGTTTGGCTGTTTTCATCACAACCTGTTTACTGATTGAATAATTGATTTTTTTTTTTTTTTAATTAAAAGACCAGTGATTTTTTTCTGTTCAGCTGCTGCTGGAGGAGCGTTTCCCCCCTGAAACATTAAACATTTTTGCCACATTAGAAATAACCTTTAGCTTGTTTTATTAATATTTTCCATGACAGAGCAACAAGAAAGTTGTGAGCTAAGAAGGGGAATGAAAGTGATTGATAGTTTTCCGAATGTTTCATTAAAAATTAATAAAAGTGTGTCATGCGTTTATATTCCCCATATTTTACTGTAATGGCTAAAATAGATTTAATTGAAGCCATTTAATTATTAAAAATACAACTCAGGGGTTTGTTAGAGAGCAATAGTGAGAAAGTCAGTGTCTCGCTATTGTCTCCTAAAAAAAATAACACATTCATTAATTATGAAACAACCAGTAAACATAACATTTTGTCAAATGCCATCATCAGAATCTTGAAGCAAATACACATAAAAATGTTCATCAATGTTTCACCTATCACTAATCAAAGCCAACTCCAAGTTTTGTCCAGATTTGTGGTGCATAGAAGCTGAATGCTGCTTCTCCATGTTTGGTTCTGGTTCTGGGGATGCAGAGCAGAAAACCTTTAAAACACTTAAGGCTCATGGCTCATTTTTCAGCAGGACAACGACCCCAAACATACAGCCAGAGCTAAAATTCAGCTGCATAGATCAATGCACCTTTATGCGTTGGAATCGTCCAGGCAAAGTATAGCTCTAAACCCAACTGAGAATCAGTGGCAAGACCTCAGAATTGCCGTCCGCAGATGTTTTCCGTCCAATCTGCCTGAGTTCGAAGGATACTGGACAAAACTTTAAAGGCTCATGTTCCAGATGTGTGAAGCTGATAAAATACCCCAAGATAAATCTGTGGATCTACTGAATATTGACTCAGAAATGCTGTAGAAATATCCACACTACACGTTTAAGATATGTAAAATATAATATTTTAACAATATTATAGACGCGAAGTTTGTTTGTTCTTTGAGTTTATTTTGTTCAGTCAACCAGCTGTTTCTCCAAACATTTATTGGTGTTTCCAGTTCGGTTACTCTGCTCTTGACAGTTGGTGGTTACCGTAGCAACCGGTAACTGACAGCTCCCCCCATCCCACCCTTTCTGTTGCCGTCGGTAACTGTGGTCTGTATCAGAATCAGCTCTGCGTTCACAAATATTATATTTAGACAAATTTGATCATATGCAGTGTTTCATGAGTAGTTTTATGTTTTTAAACTGTTATCATTATTAGCGTTACTCATTTTAGCTACGTTTAATTGTACAACTGCTCATTGGGATCCGTTGCTTTGTGGTTTGTTTAGGGTTATTTATTGTAACTTATTTAATGTTTTGGGGCAGAAGCGGCTCGATTTCCTCTTTTGAGCTTGAATGTGTTTGTCGTGAAGTCAGCCTACTGGACCAGAGCCGAACACAGATGGGTTACACACGTAAAACGATAAACATGCAACAAACTTGTAACATCTCGAAAAGTCAAAATAAACTCTCATCACTTTTACAATGAGCTGTTCATCCGTCCTTAAAGTGGATGTTTAGCTGTATAGTGAGCACAGGAGCATGATAGCAGTACTTGAATCTATCAGAGAGCTTCAGAGAATTAATGATCCTCCTCACAAGTATGTATTGATTCTGCTCTGTGCATTTTTTTATTTTTTATTTTTTTGCCTCCAGATATTTCTTTTATCAGCCACATGCTTATCTTTCTCAGGCTTTCTCTTTATTAAAACTTTACACTTCACTGTAATTATGAAGGTCCTTCATGATGATGGCAGCCTGCGTTTCTGGTTGCTGTCTTATTAGACTGATGCTGAAATGTGGATCACACCTTGTCCTTCATCGGCGCAGCTTTCTGTACCTGCCTGAAAATATTTGAAAGAATAAAAGCCTTACCTTGAACCGGGTCGGGCCGGCATGATTCCCACACACAGCGTCTGCTCAGAGGTCTCCCGTGGAATGGTTTTGTCAGCTGTGGGTGTAGGAGCGCGTAATGACATACTTACTACAGATGTCTCTTCTAAGTCATGACAGGCAAACATTAGAGCCCAGCGGTGGCAATTAGTTTCACTGGACAAGGCTCAATTTGAATTTCTGCAGCCTGAATGACACAGGGTGCTGAATTTGAGAAAAATAATTCCAAGAAATTTGTGGCTGTAAATGGTAAGAACCAGCAAAAATGAAAATGTAAAGGATTATACCCTGTCGCATGCTTTTGCGATGCGTAATTCAACCAAAGCTATATTGGGAGAAATCTTTTCGATGGATACTTTGATGCTTATTGTAACATGGCGATTAATCAAGTCAGAGGACTCCAAAGCTTATTGCACTACAATTCATTCACACATTCACAAGCTGATTGTGGTAAGCTGCACGGTCACCAGGCGAGACGAGTAAAGACTCCCACATTTCCCAGTCGAGTGAACTGATTGCCTACATTTCTTAATGCAAATTTCTTAATTTCCCACAACCTGAATGGTTACTAGCAAGTTTAATGAGCTAGCTGGGCACTTAGATGTGTTTCCTTTCTGCCAGGGCAGCTTCCACACACCTGTCAGTGCAGCACAAAGTAGTAGTTTGGCTGATATGCATCCATGAAATGCTCAACCGTTTGAGCTCAGAGTTGCATACAACACCGTTCTAACTCCAACATCAACTAACATCTCTCCGGTTGGAAGATCATCATCTGCTTCTTCATAATACTGAAACAAAAGTCTAAATTCAGTGCTACTGGACCTGTCCATCTACACGACCCTTCTGGGTGGCAGTAAAGAAAATAATCTATGAAATATTAGCCTTTAACATCGACTACTCATTCACATCAATGTTTTTGGGCTATCTTCCAGACCATCTCACTACTTTTCTCTTGAACATTTGCCTACTGACTGCTAAAAAGACCATAACAAAATGCTGGCTGTGCAAAGACCCTCCCACCATGAGCCTCATTATCTCCGTTCCATTAAACTGATGGAACGTATCACTTTTAGTCTACGACTGCAGGGGGAATTTGGTAAGAGACATTGGAAGAAATGGGACGAATATATACAATAACCAATATAGAACATATGTAAAGTCTTTAATACTCTCAGATCTGTTTGCTCGATTATTTTTTTGATCATTCCGAGACCTGATAACGTTATTGTTGATGTGTATTGTCCAAAATGCTATAAAAATACGCCTTTGCTAGGACGTTAGCATCAAGTACATGTGGCTCTAATCGATTGGTTACAGGCCCAATCCACCTCCTCTTGAGCTGTCGTCCCCCTGGTGATTGAACACATTGGGCAGTAATTATTATATTTTCCTTTCAATGGAGACGTTTTGTGTTTTATGTCTTCTATGGCCTTTGGTGAAAGGCCGTTTTATGGTTTTGGATTGGAAAAGGCACACTTTCAGGCTTCAGCATAATTTAAAATTATTATTTAACTGCATGGTTAAATAATAATTTAACCATGCAGTTCTAGCGAGTTGTCACCTTAGCCCTCATTTATTTGTGTTTCATTTGCTTTCCTTTTAGAATTTTTCAATCATTTCTTTCATCTCTGCAGTGCTGATGATTTTCAACTTTTTACTATGTCAGTGCCGTTTGAAATGCTTAAACCTGCCTGGTAATTTCATCCAGTTGAACGGCTGCTGACGACTTTGGTCTTTCAGATTGTGGAGCACTGAAACTGATTTCTGAAGGGATAATATTTGATCTAATTTTATCTGTTGAGAACTATTAGAAGATTGAGCGCTGCAATCCTGCATATTGAAACTGAAATAGTTGCTCATCCTTTTCTTTTTTCCATTCCCAAAAATGACTGTGATTCTCTTCTACTTGCCTCAGTAAAACTTCCCCAAATTGTGCACAGCCTGTCCTAAAAGCAGCCTTTTGATTTGATCCTCCAAGCGCTACTGTAGCACATCAATAGTGATTGCTCTGAGCTCCCTGCTGAGAACAGAATACAGTTAAAGGTTCTGGTTTAGCTTTTCTTGGTCGTGAACCTTTATACATTTTGAACTTCTACAGCTGTAAGTCATCGTCAGGACCCTGGGGTCAGCTGCTTTGGGATTTCTTTTTTTATCTGTCCTGGAATCAATGCTAAAGCTAAAGGTGACGGAGACATGGCACTCTCAATTTTTTGTCCTTGAATTTAAAACACTGTGGAGTCAATGGATTTGTTTAAGAAGCAGCAGAAGACGATTGGTGTACCTTATTTGACTTTACTGGACTGTATTTTGTAATCACTTTTTTCTAACTTGCTATGATTTAACTTTGTGAAAGCTGCTTGGAAGGTGTTCTAAATATATCTAACTTCATTAGCTGTGTACTTCATCTCTCTTGACTAAATATGGACTTAATTTTTCTCTTGCATCTATCAACGTTACAATGATACAGAAGGGTTCATTGCAACCTTCAAACCATTTCAACCATATGGTTTTGACTTTAGAAGCACCGTTGGGGTAATTTGCTCTTGTCAGAGAGCAAATGGACCAAATGAAGGTAGATTTTATCCGCCAGTGTTCTGATTTGAGTCCAGTGTGAGATTAAGAGAATTTTCCTCCTTTGAGACTTGCGAGATGAAGAGTTTTGTCACTCCCAGGGCCCTCAGGAGACTCTGCAGAAAAGATTAGGTTCATGTGCCACTCAATTATCTCTTCCCTTAAAGCTTTTTCTTTGAGGATGAAATTATACAGGGATGGATGAGAATGAAAATGTTTGACACTGTGATGTGGGGCTGGCCACTGGTGGCACTTTCAATTTGGAAAGCTAAATAGATGCCATATGTCCTGGCAATGTTTTTATTTTCATTCGGTGGAAAAGAGTCACTTTCCTGATGCAAGAAATAAAGCAAAAAATGGGAACTGCATGCCCAGAGAGGGGGATTTCATTTTTCCATCTGTTCAATTAATTTGCTATTTAATGTGGTCCGGCTGCTTTGCTTAAACCTTGTGCTTTTTCCGTTGCCACCATTTGCCAGTTTGACTTGAAACATGTTGGACATTCGTTTTTGGTTGTTTTTTTTTTTTGGTCCCTGATAAAACTCCAATAATGGCTGTGTTAGGGCCCGAGTCCTGAGTCTTTATGAAAAGGTTTCACTGTACACGGCCTGCTTTACCAGATCAGGTTTCCACCGTTCCCCCTCTGAGTCTCCCTCAGGCCCAGCTGCCTGGCGAAGCATTCATGATTAAATGTGAGACACGAGCCATCCTGCCAAGAGAAAGCAGGAGGAGGGGCGACTGGCTTAGGATGACCACAGCCTGAAATTTCTTTGCTGTTTGTCATACACTGCGAGAAAAATGAAAGCAGATGTAGGAGCAGAGGGAGAGAGCCGAGGAGGGGAGCGAGGCAGTCATCAAAGACAAGAGGTCTCTTAAGCAAGAAGTGCTGTAGGAATAAATCTAAAGCAATATTTATAAAAGCAGTATATGCTCCACATTGAACAATCAGGTCAGCGGGGTTTTCAACTGCACAAACATTTCTTGTGAGGCACAAACAGCTTTATTGGTTGAGCTAAACCACAGTGGGCCGGGCTCGGGAACCGCAGCTTTTCTGGCTAACAAGCCAAGTTGCGTTAAAGCTCCCCTAATATTATAATTACATGGGAGGAGGTGAAGCGATGTTTGCCTTATTGGCAAGACGACAATGCGTTAATGTGGATGGGATTGCTTAAGCTGATGAACCCACAAAGATTTATCTTTCCATGTTGCAACTTTGACTCTGCAGCATTTCGCCACTGGGATCTTGAGGTTCCGAATGTCTTTGCTTTGTCGTTTTCATACTGGTGAGGGAGAAAATGTGGCAAAAAAAAACAAAAATGGCGAGTTCAAGAAAAGGGAAGTGTGGGGGAGTTTTGCTTTGCTTTTCATTTTCTGTTGCCTTCAAACTGATTTTAACAGCAGCACTTCCAGTTGCCCCAAATAACAGGATCCTCCAGCCTGATCCTAATAAAACCGCAACCAGGCTACCTGCTGTGTGCAGAAGAGCAGAAAGACGAAATGTGAATGACAAGATGGTGAAGAAAACAACATTTCCAAAGGGATGGAAAATACTTTCCTCAGTGAATAGTACAGAATAAAACAGAACTTAAAGTTACTATTCAGATGGTGAAAAATGAGCCTTTAGTGGTCAAAATATTTTAATTTGCATGGATGGATGGATGGATGGATGGATGGATGGATGGATGGATGGATGGATGGATGGATGGATGGNTGGATGGATGGATGGATGGATGGATGGATGGATGGATGGATGGATGGATGGATGGATGGATGGATGGATGGATGGATGGATGGGGAAAGGTCAGGCTTAAAACTGCTTGAAGTTCAAGTTTATTTTTATTTTAGTACAATTAACCACAGGAGACTCTTTAAATTTAATAGTATTTTTTAAAAAGTTGCTAAAAGGTTAATTAGTTGGCCCCTTCATGCAGATAGTCAGGCTACATTTGGCTGATTATTGAGAAACATCCTAATTAAAGTCTATTTTTGAGACCAGAAAATATTTCTGAACAACCAAAATGTCTTTTTGGTAGTCAGTGGAAAGTGTATTCTTTCTTTCAGCCAGTTGCTGAGCCAGCAGATGGGTAAAGTGCAACTGTGTATTACATTAAGGAAAGCATCACGTCTCAAGTCCAAGTTCAGTAAAGTGCAGTGAGGACAGCTGAAAAATGGAGATTTGCTGCAGAGTTTGAAATAGCATTTAAAATTTGACTGCTGATCCAGATCCATTTGAAATTGTGCAAAAGGGCGTTGGCCTTGGCTGGGGACGCTCTCTCAAACTGTCCTTCACACCTGTGGATCAAGTCCTGCTTCATATTTTCCTCTTTTTCTGCTTTGATGCAACTCCTATGGTGATCATTTCTTCATTCTCTAAAAGCAGATTCAGTGTAGAATCCTCTATGCTAGAGGAGTTTTTTATTTCATGTAACACCATGCAAGCTGTTTGTGCCTCAGTCTCTCTGTTCTGTCGCTTCTGCTGTTAATGTTGGTTTGACTTCATTATTTCAGCTCCAAGAACAACAAAAGGACAATGGAGGATAACTGTTTAAGTATCCTATTAGTCTCAGTCTTAGTAAGCTTGGTTTCTTTCTAAAATTGTGAAAATTTAGAGGGTTATAGGGTTGCAGCTTCTCATTCTTCTCATTGGTTTGACACTTTGTGTTTACTTATGATTTTGCTGCTAATCTATATGAGTCACTACTGGATCTAAAGATGCTGCACGCGTTGGGATTCATTCCAAATAGTTGTGCGTCACGTAGCACTAAACACGAGGAAATTAATCACATTTTGTAGAACATCAAGGTTAGGCAAGGCAGTTTTATTTGTATAGCAAGGAAAACAAAATAACAAGCAAGAAATAGATATCACACTGTAAGAGGAAACAATAGCAGGTTGAAAGAGAGACTACAGTTTATGATTTTTCAGTTCTTATTCATTGAAGGCAGCTCAGTGTTTCAGCATTTTTGCATTTTTCTGGAACTTGGTTCCAGATTACAGTAGTATACAACTGAATGCTGCTTCTGTGTGTTTGGTTCTGAAACAGATGGCCTGATCGGTCTGGAAGGTGGATACAACAACAACGGGTCTTTAACGGACTTTGCTGCTCAGACATTCAGTGATTTATAAAAGTATTTTAAGGGAATGCTACTACGCTGTAGCCATGGCTTCCCTGGGGCAGTTTGATAGCTACCATGCACCAAAGACAACGACTGAGACAGATAAAATGGGAATTCAAACCAGCAACCCTACCACTGTCAACACTGTTACTCCAGTATGGCAGTTTTTCAACAAGTGCCCAAAAGATTGTGTCTTTCAGAAACAATGTTGTGCCCTAGTTACTTACATTGGCCTGTCTTTGTGTGCAATAAAAATGTACAGCAAACACACAACAGTTTGATAGGAGCAAATAATCACCATAATATCACCTGCAGCTCTCCACCATTTAAGATTTTATCACGTGCGAATGTAACGATACAAGAAGTACAGAAAGGAAGAAAATATGTTTTTCTTAAATAGTAATGAATAGATTAAAAAAAGAGCCGAAGGAAAGTATTCACTAATATTTCAAGACAGTTTAGTGCTTCTGTGTTTCGTTTTTAGTTAATTGCTGTCATTTTTGTTTCTGCTCCAACAACCGCAATACCAGAAAATGCCCTTTCTGAATCCAAATTAACTTGGCGTCATCTTTTGTGATCATTCCTCTTTCACTTACATCTTCTCATACAATCACCCTCTAGATCCGAGGGCTTGAACTTGCAACTCGCCGATTTTTTTCCACAGCTTTGTCAAACTTAGAAATCTGTCACAGCTGTGGCTTTCAGTTTTCTAAGAGAATGAAGAGAGAACCTGATAATCAATGTTTTTATTTTTGTTTTGTTTTTCACAAACGGATGGATGCTACAGCGTAGCATATCTGCATTTGTAACGTGTGTGAGTGCAGTGGGGAACCAGATGTTTCAGCATTGTAGGAAAACAAGACTGTTCAGTTCCACTTGCATTTAGAGGTATATGAGAAACATCAAACATTAATACTACAGCAGCCAGAAATGTGATCCAGAATTATTTATGTCCTCTAAAATGCTTTTATAAATCTCTGGAAAGGACAGATTTTTATTTGCTCTTTAATGTTTTAATCAAGATGTCTGCTCAGGAAGAATGATTGACACGATGTGAGCTGCATTTGTGTCTAGAAAGTGAAATCTAGTTTTTTATATCAGTTTTGTCTTTCAAACATCTTTCATTTTGCAAGTAAGAGACTAACTTCTTGGGAATTTTAAGCTTTACACAGTGCCTACATTGTTATTCATTAGAAACTTATTATGAGACAGATTTCAGTTTAATTCAATTAAAAACTAATTAACTGATCCCAAAGGAAAGTTAAATGGTGTCATATCATATTATCCAAACGTCTGAAGAGTTGTGGACGCTGTAGACAGGAAGAATGTCCTGTAGCAGTCAGTCATGCAACGATTCCAAAGAGCCCTCTGACTGAAGACACGCTAACAGTAGGATGATGATTTGTCATTTAACATAATCCTAACCCAAAGTGCTCAGCTAAAATGAGATTAGACGTCAGTCTGGATTAAAAGTACCAATAAATTAACGTTTGAGGAGTGGGAGACAAAAACAGACAAGCAAAGCTTGTGGTACCCAACCTTACAAGAGGTTGTGATTGTTGCCAGGGTAACTTCAACCATGGGATTGAATACTCATAAAACACTGGATTAGCAACATTTTAGCAATAGAACTACAATATTCCTTCCCAAAAAAACTGTTTTGACTCAAAACTGGGAACAGTGCTACTGTGTGTAGTAAATAAATCACTCAGAATAGAGTAGAATAATTTTTACAATTAGTAAAAAGTTAAGGTGTCAGGTGGTGATGTTGTATTTGCAATCATTCCCATGAAGCTTTGGAACAATTACAGAAAACGTTTTAATTAATTTTGTGGGTTGTTGAATTTGATATGGTAGGAGGTGCATGTTTTATTTTTTACACCTGGTGGTGTTTCGGTTAAGCTGTGCTTTGAGTTGCCAGGAATACATTCTGCAGAAGCCTCGTGTCATTGTTGCTGGGATTTAAGAGGGAAGAGAGACCAAGGGGAAGGGGAATTGTTAGTGAGACAAAGGAAGAGAACAAGCAGCACTTTCTGATTGAGGTATTTGATCCAGGCTGCGCTGCGGTTTAATCATTGTGTCGGTGGAAAGCCAGCGTTGTTGGGGCTATTTCATAAAGAAGAGATGGTAGTGCAAGTCCTCTCTCCAGGACCTAATTCAATTGAAGAATAAATGAGTTCTGTTTGTAATTTGGAGATAACCTGTGCAGTGGCCGAGCTTAAAGGGCGATAAGAGCCGACACAGAAACCAAGACAAGAAAACGAGACAATTTTTCACTCTGCCAATGCTGAATCAAACTTTTCCCACTCTGCCTCAAACTTTAATTAAATCACACACTTGCATGCACATTGTGCACGCAGGTTCACACAATCAAGCTCACGCAGTCTAACATCCAGCAGATAATCCAGGTGGAGCAGTCAAGTTGTTTGGAAGAGATCAGTAGACACTGAGCGGTGAAGCTAATTGGAACATACTGTAGCTCCTCTATCTTTCCTTTTGTTGATGGGATTAATCTGCAAGGTGCACTCTGAAAGTCAGCAGTCCCTTGAGTTGTATAGCCAGGAGGAGCAGTGGAAAGTTTTCAAGTATCAGCTTAAAAAAACAACATGTAAACTAAGAGTTTTGACATTAGTATTGGTAGCGCACAGCAAATATGTTATTTTGAAAAGACAAAAATGAAAACATAAAAGAAACGTGTTGAGTAAAGTCAGTTTTAGCGTAAAATATGTTCGGAATGCAAAGGTTTGTTCAGGATGGTGTCGATACCGGCACTGACCCAAAAGTCACTGGAAGCAATGAGAAGAAAATGATCGCTGCCTGTCAACAGAAGGGAATTGACCTAAACAGGCAACAAACTGATCAAACAGGAAGTGCAGGGAATGTTGTGGTCGGGCAAACTCACAGTAATCAATCAAGAGCACACAGATTTGGGTTCAGGCTGTGTGATTCCTTCTGCATTCAGCGCTGATGGGAGAACTGATGGTGTTTTTTGAGAGATTTCTGCAGAAGGGACTGAGTACCTTGGACAATATTGTTTTTGTGTCATGGTTTTTCCTACATAGTAAATGCAAAGCGACATGACTGAAAATTAGGTGAAATAATGGTAGAAAGTCTACCAATTATTGGTCCTAACACCCAGATTTCTGTCAACCTTTCCATGTTTTTTTGACATGTCTGATCAGAAATGTTAAAATGACCACAAATGCACATAATGGCTTTGATTTTTCAGATTTTGTGCTCAGATATTCAGAAATTCATATGTTTGCTGAATTCCTTTTGTATCCCATTTCAAAATGGGAAAGTATCATGCTTCTTTAAGCCATAAAAGCCTATCTCTCTGTGTGAGTTTAAACTTTTCTGCGGTTTTCAGATGTCTCTTTTCAGTTTCACTAACCATTTGCTTGGGATTGGGTTTTGATTGTTGGTAAGGTTTTGAAAACATGTTGGTTTACTGTAAACCAGGCCCCCCTAAAAGCAGCCAACACGCCAACACATGTCCCCTTTGAGAGACTCTTTTTTTATTCAGGCATACCAGGTGATGAATGCCACCACATCTGGAAAACCCATAAATGTGCTGCACACACAAAAGAAAAACCTTCTACTGAACAAAAAAAAAAAGCATTTCTTTGAGAGCTTTCTGAGGTTTGATTTTTGTGTAATGTTTTTCATGAAAGAGGCTTGTGGACACAAAAGCTCCAGGACTGCCGCAGCGATCTGATTTTCTGAGATCGCTGAAGATTAAAATTTGTAAAATTGACCAGACGCTACAGACATGACAGAGGAGTGAGGAAAATAATTTGGTTTTGCTTAAGCCTCAAATGTCTGTAACATAGATTTGTTCAGCCAATAACACAATGAAGCTTTCAGGCTCTGGGGCATAATAAACCAACTATCAACAATCCAAACAAACTGCTGCCAAAAGCACACACTCAGTCATAACACAAGTCGATATGAAAACTGCCATTTGGCACAAGCAACTCTCTTTGTGAGACGCAATGTGATAAATTGTATTGATTCTGAATTGTTGCACTGCTTTAAGAAGTATTGTTGCATGTTGCAGCATGCAAATCAGACATTTGGGTCTGTTTAAACTCAAAAACGCAGAGATGAATCATCCAACTCAAAGTGTGAAAACAGCATTTCTTTGTGCTTGATTTCAACTATTTATAGAACCGTTACGAAAACAAATCTGAAATCTCACAAGCTCAAACTAAATATTCCTCCGAAATGAACGGATAATGTGTGCATCTGGTTTTTAAGAAACTAGCTGCCCACCCGGGTCTTTGCCTCCAATGCTCCTTGAAATTACACTATTGCAGCTCCACTGGAACTGAACAAAGAAACATTTGGTCGTAAATGGCGCTGGAAACCGCCACATGGAAGCAGTTTTGCGGATGGGGTCTTTTAGCAAGTTGTCTCCAGATCAGTTACCCCCTGATTCTCGCATGGTAACAAGTCAAAGGCCCACTGTAGCAGTTGTGTTCATCATCTCCTCTCACAGTGTGATGTGATGCTGACTGGCAGCACTTTGATCTGTAATTAATTCAGTCTCAAGTCTTATGAAGTTCGAGCACACGTTCACTTCTTTTCTCCAGAGATGTCTGATTGCTCCTACTTTGGATAATTAGTTCGCTATCAGAATGAAGTACTCTTTCTTTTCAGAGTAAAGATGTAATCCAAGTTGTTCTGATCTGTTTTACTTCCCAGATGCAGACAAAGCCAGGGCCGGTCCAAAGATTAAGTGGGCCAGCAAGGGGCCCCGAAAAGGCTTACGCCCTTCACAAGATTAATCTCAAGACTTCATATTTATGATCAGGTTAATTAAGAAGAAGCCTACTTTATAATCATTTTATGTTGTCTGAAAAGCAAATTCAAGAGAATTGTTGATTAATTTAAATATTAAATTAGCAATTAGCTTGCTAAATGTAGCATAAATAAATCTAGGGACATAACTGGAAACTTTACCATATTCATTGTGAACACAACCTTTAACTGTTTTTCTTGAACCTTTCAGTTTTAGATTGACTGACTGTTAGCAAGTCAGATAAAAAAAAAAAAAGAAAAAACATTTGCACAATTTATTCCCCACTGTGAAACAGATTGAAATGTTTTAATCATATTCCTGAAAGCAGAACATTTTAGAAATTCGTATTAATCTTTTAATGTGTTAATTGAACACGAAGTGAGAACAGACAGTTTTGCATAATTTTCTGCAGATGTTAGTGGCTGTGAGGCGCCTGCTGGTAAATGGGCCCACAAATCAAATCCTGGTTTCAGCCCCATGCAAACTTGAAGTCCCAACATGTAAAGTAACTATCAAAATGTTTTGTTAATAACAGTAGAGGATCAGTTTATCTAAACGCACAATAGGATGAGAGGAGTCATAAGTCATAGAACGACTCCTCTGCTATCAGGTTGGGGATAAAGTTAGACGTGTTTGTTTTGGATTCGGGGACGAGCTGCATGAGTCGGTGGCGCTCGGAGAATAATGAAGTATGTTTTTACTGGGGCCTTGCTGACATCTTTTCCTTTCCCCCCCTTCTCTCCTCTCTCCTCCTGCCGCAAGTTGGCGGTTTCCAAGAGCAACAAACTGCGCTCAAAGAATGCAAATATGTAAATGTTTAAACCTGGTAGTTTCTCCAAATGTGTGCACATGATTCTGCTTATTTTCTAAATTTAACTGCATCTATGCCAAAACAATACCTCCTCTAACCCCTGTAGCATTCTTTAATTTCAGCTCAGCTTGAGGTAGGAGTTCTTGCAACGATGATTTTCCTTGGACTCCGTTTCCCTTCCTTCCAAGAACTTGCACAACCTTGATCGTGGGGCACGGTCTAATTTTCCTCGTCCCCTTCTGCTCCCCCTCCACCTCGCTCTCTTCCCCTGCTCTGATCGCCCCACCGCACATCATTTTCAGAGGCCACAGCAGAGTCCTGAGATTCCCCTGCAGTATTTAGCGGTGGACGCACTGTAACTAGTTTCAGCAGCTCGATGAGAGCAGCAGCCTTTGAAAGTCGGCTGTCAGTCCGAGCTGCTGCAGCTACGGAAGCAAAGCTGCCCCCGACTTTGGTGAGTGGGTGATGGTATGCGTGCAGAATCAAAATAGTCACCCCTGTTACATGGTCTGTGGCAGATCTGAGGTCAGGCGGCGTCTCTAAGGGAATTTTCTCCTATATATGTGGTGAAGAGGATACACCGCCTCCTTTTAACTCCAGACCCTGTGGCAAACGTCAGAAGGAAGGTTACGTTTATCCTCGCATTCGCCACAAGCCGTCAAACAATCGTGGAAAAACGGATGCCTCTTTAATTTTAAATAAAAGGAAAACTTGGAAACCTGAATCCCCGGTTAAGTTGAGTGAGTGACCTTATTTGGCCGCCCTTCATGGCAGAAATCTTCGCGAATAGCTCTCCTCTTCATTGAACATTTAAGCCATAAAATCGTGGTTTGCGGTGATGGCTAATGCTAATGTCTCAATGGTCACTCTTTGCTGTGTCAGCAGAGTTTTTAAATGTCTGTAACTGGCTTTGCTCCACTGCTCCAACCTGTCAGATTCACTTGTGTTGCTTTTCTCATTTCTTTATAAACACGGCAGCTTTCTCAGAGTTGGAGGTGGAAGATAATAAAAAACTTATTGGCAACACATTTTTCTTTTCCCCCGCTGTTGTTCAAGTTTGATTTATTTTCTTTTATTGCCTGAGAAATCATTGCGCCCCCACATGATGTATTATTCTCTCTATGAGAGCATGGGATCCAGGATGAAGGCATTTCATCAGCGTATTGATTGCCCCTTCCACTAACAGTGCCACATCGTGTTTCCACCGAAATATCAAGTGCGGTGGAAACAGCCCACCGTGGCGTCCTTCTAGCAACCTGGCTTTGCATAACCCAAAATGAGCTCCACATTAGTGCCAGTTTGCAGAAGCTGCATCCCCATCAAACAGCAGGGAGTCTCTATGTACAGGAGGAATTATTGCGGTTCAATATTTAGCCTGCAAATTGATTGTGCATGTTTTTTTATGCATACAGATGGATTGCCTTTAATCTTCAGCTCTTACTTTTGAGAATCTCTTGCTACAAACTCCCCGTTTTTATTTTTGATTTGCGTGTGAGCATGATCGACTTCTTTCTACAGACTTCCTGAAGGCAAATCTCATCTTACTCTCTTGCTAGGACTGCTGGACATAAATTTCTAAACCTGTACTTCTGCATTACAGTCTGCTGGCACTTGCAGTACAGATTCCTGTGGAGCCAGGATGGTTTTGGTTTTTTGTTTTTTATCGATGGTAAAACTTCTGTTCAAAAAGTGGCGCTAAACATATTAATTATGTAACCTAATTTGCTTTATAGCTCCAGACTTTCCTGAAACCGTTTAATTTGCACCTTTTAGCACAGGAATTTAGCTATTTTGGAGCCAAAACGTCTTTTTCATCCATTTAATGTGTAACAGAGAATGAGACAAATGTTACTGTTGTGAAATAAAACTATAATCAATGATTTAGACTGAAAGCTAACTGCAAACTTTATGAAAAGGCGTAACAAACTCAGAATAAATGTAGGTGATGCAAAGTTCTGCAGAGCAGAGAAAAGGAGCTTTTATACCCTGCTAGCATACTCAACGGTGGAAGCTAATGGTGAAACTGACAGCTTGGCCTACTTTGTGATTAATCTGGCAACACTAATTTCTTTGAAACACTAATTTAAATTAATTTTCTGCATATATCATGTCTAAATGTGAAAAATAAAAAATAAATAAACACAATGAGGATGTAAATTAAATCATTACAGTAGAAAACAGTGAAACTGATATAGACGCACTATTCAGAATGGTGACATGCTTCAAAGATGTCACAAAACTCAGTTTTACACAGAATTTTTATCTCCTCCTGTTCAGGCCAGGATACATGGTGAGAAAGAGAAAAGGCTTTAAAAAATGTTAAATTGTTGTGTATTTATTATCTCCTCCATTGACAACTGAAACTGCAAGATTCAACTTTGATTGTTTTCATATTTCCTCCAAAGTTAGCCGAATTTAGGAATGTTAACAGCTAATTCTTATTAGAGGAAACCATGTTTAAAGCTAAAATGTCACATTTTAAATATAGCATAAGGTAAGTGAAACATAGCACAGGGAACAATCAACCGTTAGGAAGTGTTTACCTTCTTCCCATAAAGCCAAACTAAAACCCCACCAACCTATCGTTGTTGTTGGGGGCAGATTCCCTGGTAATTCCCAGGATCCTTTGGATACAACAGAGCAGGTTCCTGCAGTGGAAAACCAAACTTTGACAAACGCTGCACTGACATCTTAGCAGAAAATGTTAAATTAGGTTCCAGAGGGGCACAGATGTAGAAAAGAGGCACAAAGAGAAGAAAACAAAGAAGAGGCAGATATTGGTAGAACCAAATTTGAGTTATATATACTTTTATTTCATCATCTCAATCAGTATTTTCTTTTCTATACACATATATATTTTTTTAATTCCATCAGTAACTCTGAAAATTTTGCTGATCATAATTAGCGCGAGCAGATGGTTTCATATTTACCACATTTGATCTGACAGACATTTTTAGGTCACCATTAGAGAAAATGCAGCAACAAGCAAACTAACTTCCAACAAAATTTACATTCATTTTCCTGCCATTGCAAATGGTATTTTCCCACCAGACAGACAAATTAAAATGCCTTCTTCAATAAATGTGTGGCTTCTAAAGACGTCAGTAAATTAATGAGTGAATTTCACTTATTTTCCGGCTTTCAGGTGGATAAAGATCTTTTGCAATGAGATAAGCTTCTGCACAGATAACAGAAAATGTAAAACTCCTATAAATAGAATTGGAGGGGAATCTTTCCAGGGCAACATCATTAATGTGTTAGCCTGTGAATAATTCAGGAAATATGTTACACTTCGTGTCATGTGACGCCTCCAGAGCCTTTATGAGCTCGGGTGAAAGATGCTATTTTCGCTCTTAAATTGAAGATCAAAACTTCAATTTGAGTCGAGGAAGAATCCGTTCCAAATATGTTCCCTCCACTTCCAAACCAAACAAGCAGAGAGGTCTCCTCGTACCTTTTTTTTTCTTTTCTGTTTGTGTTTCAACTCTAAACTTACAAAGATAGACAAGATGGTTATCTGTGGGATGGTCATCTCTGGAGTGGTTTTCCAAGAAGCTTCTGTTTTGTTTGAAAGCTGTGGAAGAGTCCTGAGGCGTGTTGTTGTTTGGACCTCACTTTGGTGGAGATAAGTTTGTTTAAATATGGAAGCAACATTTGCAGACTTTCTCCTCTCTACGGCAAAGCTTAAAATGTGTCCCAGAATGATGTTTATTTACTGTTTTACAACTAGAGTCCTTCTTTTAGGCCGGATATTTATACTTTACTCTGTTACTAAAGGTGGAACTTAAAATTTTATCGCAATATTTTGTGGTACTATTGTCATAATGATATTTACGACTGTGACTGCTCTTCAGAAACATTGCATCTGTATGATTTATATCACTAACTTGAACACAGTAACCACATTTATTTTCTAATTTACTGGTATTTATTGATGCCCTCATTGTACATATAGTGAAAAAATAGTAATAAAATTAACATTTCTGATCGCACAGACATGTTTGGGGGATTTTAAACTTCATCACCTCCATCTTGTACCCTTCAATAAAATTATTTACATGCTTCCTAAGTGGAGAGGTGGATGCAACAAAATTCAGATCAATACTGAAAGAAAACCCACTGATGCCAAACACCTGAGACCTGCGTAGAGGCTCACCTTCGAGAGCAACAATGTCCAAAAGCATGAAACTAGAACAGCAACATAATAGTAAAAGCATTCAAAGACATTTTCTTCCAGTAGATCCGTCAAATAAAATCCCAGTAAAACCAAATGGGATACAGTTTACAAAGTGACATCAGTGACAGTGTGACCAACGCGATTCAACATTTATATGTAAATCAATTAAGGTAATGTTTAATTATGAGAAGGATAATGATTTTGAGTAATGAAGTGGATTGTTTTTATGTGTTAATAACCTTAGCAACCACTCATCTGCCCGCGTTACGAAGAGAATCAGCCTAATGTCAGTTTCATGAGCAACTATTCTCAGTATCAGTGCGTTATAATCTGCATCCAGAGCAGCCAATTCATTATTTTACATGATTAATATTTAATGTAATTAAATGCGAAAGCTCCATTTTTTTCAGCATAAACGGCAGTTTTTTTTTTTTTTAGTTATTTTAATCTGTTTCTCTTTTTTTAGGTGTCAGTTTTGCAGACAGGGAAAAATAAATCAAATGCTTTGCATGTAGTTCCTTTTTCTGTATTTTGTTAATATTTTCAATGAAACTCCTGGAAAAGAAAATCATTAAAAAAAAGTTAAAAACATAAAAGCTGATGACCGCTGCACTGAAGCCGAAAGATTTGGTGGTGTGAGCATAAAAGCTTGAAATGTCAGAGAGAAGCGAGCTGAAAAATCTGAAATCCTGACGTCTGCCACTGTGCATCAGGCATCATTGATCATTTTCCAAGGAGAAAACAAACAGTGGAGTGTTGGACCACAGATACAGTGTATCAGTGATAATCTGACTACATTTACGGTGAGCTGAAACACCCTCTTTGCAGCCGGGGCGGTTAAAAGAGAACAGCCAGCGGGACGCGATCTACAGAGTCCCCAGACGATGTATTAGTTAAATTGAAAGCCGACTTTTGAAAACATCCAGACGGAGTGAGTTCGTTGCTCTGTCAGCTTTTAATTAGGCGAGGGAAATCACAGCCGTGACCTCATGGCGCTTGCAGGGAAAAGAAGCGCAGGGATACGGTGCAGATCCTCCAGTTTGGACCGGCGACCAGTCAGTAAATTATCATTCAGCTCATACAGGAGCTCAGCTGGGGGATGAAAGAGCTGAGAAGCATGAGAGTGGCCACTAGCAAACTGCATCAGCAGCTCTTAGCTCTCTTCTTTTAGTGATGCTGGAAAGCAGTCTCAGATCAGCTGGGGCGTAAATATACATCTATCTCATGAGATGAGTCGATGCAAAATGTTTTGAGTGTTGTTGATTTTGGCAACTATTTGGGGAGAAATTTTCTCATAGCAAAAAAAATCTACAAATAAACTATATTTTCACCTGTAAGCAGGGAAGAATATTCTATTTCTCTATTTTGTACTTCTCTCAGTGCTAAAAAAACAAATTTCTCTCCCTTTATCGGCTTAACACAGGACCACATATTTGTTTTATTAATTTTAAACTATACATGCATCAACTCAATGGGAAGATTATGTTAGCAGCATTAGTGGCTAACAGGTATTTTTACTGTATTTACAAATCGTTAGTAGCTCATCTGTCACTCTGTCAGGTTTTCTTTTTTAGCAAGCTCTGCCAATACAACAGAACATCTTTCACTTCCTCTATTACTTCAGAATAAGAGTCTCAAACATGTCGGCTACATAAATACAGGTTGTAAACTCTAAAGGCCTCCACATACTCAGACGTACTTCACTGCGCGGAAGTTGACGTATACGGATGTCTGCGAGGCAAAAGCGCGCAAAACACATTTTTATGATTGGTGTCCACATCAAACTGTTGCATTCGATCCAGCTGATAAGATTTAGAATCAGAGAAACCATTTCCAAGGACAAACATCGGCCAGACTCCCCCATTGTGTTGCACTAACAGGTGAGCGGTGCAGAAGAGACGCGGCTCGGCGCCCTGTTGGCTCATCAAACTTGCTGTTGTCTTGTGGTGACTGATGGAGAAGAAACGAGTCTGGACGTCCAGCTCGTTCTTATTAGTTTTCATTCTGATTGTGGGAACTGAAGGAATCCCTTCATTTCATGAACACACCAAATCTACTCATGTCTACAAAACCAGCCACCTCTCGGACAATGTAATAATTGCTATATGTTTATATATGCTTCTAATTAAAATGCTTGAGTGTACAGGCCATTGAGCAGGAAGAATAAAAAGTTATGCAGCTTTAAAAATAAGCTATTACCTCCTGACATCGGCTACAGGCATCCTGGAGTTAATAAAAGATTGCAATTCACTTCCTGCAGCAATGTTGCAGTTTATTCCCCCTTTAGGAGGTAGTGGTCCACCCCTTCCAATCATCCTTTAATTAGAGCTGTTGTTATTTGGGCTGTCACAAGAGGTAATACCTCATGACAGTGTCAGCATCAGCACCAGCGTGGCATCCTGCAATCTCATATTCACTGATGGCAGGGCTTTGGTGTTCGCTTGCCGTCGATTCGTCTGCCTCGCCGGACGCGGCGGTGCACCAGCCATCAGCATAGGAGCGAGCTAAGTGATTTTTTTCTTAATTATTGAAGGCTGGTGATTACTTCCCCAGATTGGCCTGATGTATCACCGAGTCACAACATGTTTACACAGAAATGGAAGTGGCTATAAAGAGGCAGAATGCCTCAGCAGACACGTATTCAGCCATGACAGCAGTATCCATCCATTACTGCGCCAAGTGTCAATTAGGAAATGTAAAACTAAAGCATAACGTGGAGTAAAATAAAAATGGCTGCGAGGTCACATGTTTTCCAGGCAGCACAGCAGGCGCACAGTGGAAAGAGTCTGCTTCCATCTTTAGACACGCATGTGTTGACAATTTGTGTTTAATGAAGTGCTGCCCTCTGTGGGGAGACTTCGAACCCCCATCAGCCTCGGCCCGGTTTGTCCAGGACTTCTGAAGCGGCAGACTGTCGGTGTGAATTCAGGCAAACGACGGCGGCAACCTGCTTGGGAAACGAAGGCGACATCAAGATCGGCCGCTCCCACAGGGGAGAGCTCTGAAAACGCTGAACTTTAACGAGATTACCAGCTCAGCGTGGGGGAGGAAAAGGAGACGAAGCAGCATGCCCCGCTTGGAGTTACCAGCATGAAATACGGATTTATGAACTCCCATAAACCACATTTCTTTCTCTTTATTAAGTCTGCTGATTTGACCCAAAGTGGAAAAACTTCCTGTTAATTTACTAACAGCTTGGGGATTTGCTTCTGCATAAGGTGGCTGCAACACTCACGGGCTGAGAGATAAAGGCGAGCTTGACTCTTACACTTTGCTGGTTTACTGGCAACCAGTCTGTGTGGTCGCTGGGAGCAGGTGGTCGTCTCAGACTGGCTTTGCCGGTGTGAAGCTGGCAAAGGTTAGAAGCCAGACTCTCAATCTGTCCACTTGAAAAGTCCCCAGTATTGCTGGAAAGTTTTCTGCTCCCCGTGGAGGACATGGCAATTACAATTTCTGATGGGATCGGCGAAAAGCGCCAGGAGCCACAGCACATTCCTGGAATATGATCAGATTTATGCCTGGAACATTTTAGCAAAACTCCACCGTACAAATGTCCTAATACCATCAGTGCGGCGTCTCAAATATAACACGCTGCCTTTTTACTGTCATCTACCTGATTGCCAGGGGTCACTTTACATTTAATGACGTGATTAGGCTGTGAATTGTCTTCACTGAGCAGGGCTTGATGAAGCACATTGCGCCACAGCAGGTATGTGGCAGAGATGCCTTACAATAAAGCTGCTTCCATTTAGCCCCCGCAACGGCGCGTTCTGTGGCAGATCGGGCTTGGAGCTGCTCTGGCGTCCTCCAGCTGGAAGGGGCCCAACCTTTGACCTCCCATCTCAACTCTTCCTGCTTTGGAATGTGTGACTAACATGTCCTATGGAGAGCTGGTAAAAAGAGAGCACACGTGTTTTATCTGCCTCTCAGTTTGCTTGTGATTTAACTCGTGGACGGCCGTGACAGCGGATCTCTGCATCAGACTGCATGTGGAGCACATTTACTTAAAAAGGTCCGTAACTGAGATTGTGATCCGCATCACAGTTTATAATCACTGCTGGGGAATGAAAAACATCAAAAGTGTTTATAACCCTGGATGTTTTTCACGTACAAAACACAAATTTATTTTTGCACAATTTTGTTCGACCGACTGACACAAAGAAGTGCGTACTGATGAAGTGAAAGGAAAATTACACATGGTTCTTTAAAATAAGAATCTGAAAAGCCCTCTGATGTGACACCCAGTGGTAGTAACACTTCCACTAATCCGCTAATGCGTTAGCAGTGGACATAATTGTTTGCTTGGTATTTTAGCATTTTTTCCAACTTTGAAAATCTTTAATGCAGTTAGCTTCCCTTAAATTTATATATTCAGATAAAAGCTAAAATGCTAATTTATTTGGGCGTTTTGTAAACTTTCAGTTGAAGTTCTGGTTTATCAACAAGTAGTTAACTGTTTATATTCCTGCTCTTATTTTGAAGTGGGTGTTTACAAGCAGCTTATTCAAAGTAAATCGACACTTTTGAGTTTATCTGGAAACAAATTACTTAGGGAAGCAAAGTGTGCTGAACATTTTCAAAGTTAGCAAAATGCTAAATGAAAAATTAGCTCAGCTATTGGCACATTAACACATTAGTCCCCACCACCAGGGGGCAGCAAATCCTGCTGTGAGGAGGCTTTTCTTAGTTGATCAGATGAATGGATGTCAGTCAGTAAATGCAGGACAATGCTGGAGAAAAACCTGCTTGAGTTATTAAACCTACAGTAGAAAAACTGGAATATTTGTGTGTTAAAATGGTCCAAATCTAAATCCAAGGTTTTTAAGTTGTTTTTTTTTTTTATAGAAGCTCTTTCAAAATACAACTCTGGAAGAAATGAAGAGGCTGCTGCACTGAACCCATTGAAAACCTCCTGGTTCTTCCACCAGATACTGATTTCTGAACTCTTCCTGAGTTAAAACATTAGTTTTGTTGTTTCTGAATGAATATGAACTTGGTTTCTTTGTATTATTTGAGGTCTGAAAGCACTGCATCTGTTTCGGTATTTTGACCATTTCTCATTTTCTGCAAATAAATCCTAAATTTTTGCTTGGCATTTTGAAGACATGTTGTCGGTAGTTCATATAAAATAAAAGAACAATGTTCATTTTACTCAAACATTTACCTATAAAGAGTAAAATCAGAGAAGCTGATCATTTTTTTTCCTGAGCTGCATGTTTATACAAACTCTATAAGATATTCATTTGTAAGCAGTTCTGAAAACCACGTGTCACTTTTGTTTCCCTTCACAATAATTCACTACATTCTACTCCAATTATGACGTGATGAAATATAAAAATGAAGGAGCAGAACTTGCTTCGCAGGACAACATATTTATAGTCAGAATAAAAAATCTTGACAGAAAATCACAGACTGGAAGCACACCTGATGTTGTCTTGATGAATAGTCAGGGAAATCTGATTCCTCGTTAGCCACCAGCTGATGTGAGTCGGATACTACAAAGGCTATGGGAGCTGACAAAGGACCGCATGAAGGCCGGTGACGCTACTCTGAGTCTGAATCCTGCGGAGCAGCGGGGAAAAAAACAACAAAGCACATACATCTGGTACAGCTGAATGAACACTGGGGAGTAGAAGTGACAATGAAGGTTGCCACCACATCAGAGGGAGCTGGAGCTACAAAAACCCAAGGTCAGGTTTGTCATCTTAGATTTGACACAGTGCTGGACAGGCGGCACACACACAGGGAGAGAGAGAGGGAGAGAGTGGCTCCATGGACGGGTGCTTTACACTTATTGTAAATCAATAGCAGCCTTTCAGTGGCAGCCGTGAGACATTCAGCATTTGAAGAGCTGCCTTTAAACAATGTTTTGGTCAGATTTTATGGAAGTTGACAACTTTCAAAATTCAAGACTGTCAAAGTTGTGTTTGATTTTACAACTTTGATTTGACAAAATGCGTACCGTAGCTCTTGTTTTCCTAAATTCACTTTCTTATCAATAGCAGAAAAAAGAGTCTCCATTAAATATTTTCAAATTACAAAATAAAATTTAGTATATTTTTTAGTATTCTGTGTGAAGCTCAAATCAAAAGTCTGAAAAATGTACCACCAAAATCCACTCCATCTCTGTTTGCGTTGAAGGAAGTTGCGCTCAGTGTCTTCTTCAGTGGTTTTTGCTTTTGGTTCCATTTTTGGTGCAGCGCCACCACAGGTGAAGGAGTAAACAGGATTTTCAAACGGTTTTGGTGTGTTTTTATATATATATATATATATAGCTTTTTTAAGTTTTAAGCGAACTGCACCAGCTAAAAATGTAACAAATTTTGCAAAAAAAAAAAAAACAAAAAAAAACCCAATCAAATTGAGTTCAGCTGTGAATGCAACTTTATTAGCATGCTTGAAATATTCCAACGTAAGTTCAGATGTATGTTTGCAATCATATTGGAAAATCAATTTCTGTTTATTTTTGTGTTTTCTATCACTTAACTCCAGAGTATCACACTGAAAAACTAAACTTGTGTACTCAAATCTCATATCTTGAATATATTTTCACCATCAGTCCACCATAAAAATATTTTAGCTCAAATGTAAAATGAGAAGCACAAATGTAACTTTCATTATTGGAAACTGTGTATGCAAACTTTTGGCTGTCATTTTATAAGGAAGCTGTACTCTATGGAACAATCCGGTTCAGTAGCGCCGCAGTGGTGCATGCGCTCTCATGTTTACTCCTGCACACAAATCTTTCACTATCCACACCTAAAGCTGTGACATTTAGTTAGTTGGTGGTCAAACGTGAAAAAAATAACAAAAGAAACCTTGATGAGTGAGATCCCAGATAGCACAGAATGATTGAAACAACATTGAATCAATGTCAGCCAGAAACATTGAATCAACGTTGAACGCTGAC